>NC_081408.1:364722311-364886547 GCF_030272615.1 Cryptomeria japonica | reverse complement strand
GAAGGGAGAGGTAGAGAGAGGAAGAGAGGGAGAGAAAAGGGGGGAGGGAAGGCAGAGAAAGGGAGAGAGGGAAGGAGGGAGAGGGAGAGAGAGAGAGAGAGGGAGAGAGGGAGAGAATATGGGGGGAAGGGAGAGGTAGAGGGAGGGAGAGAGGGAGAGAAGAGGGGGTAGGGAAGGTAGAGAGAGAGAGAGAGAGAGAGAGAGAGAGAGAGAGAGAGAGAGAGGGAGAGAACATGGGGGGAAGGGAGAGGTAGATGGAGGGAGAGGGGGGAGGGGAAGGTAGAGAGAGGGAGAGAGGGAGGGAGAGAGGGAGGGTAGAGAGAGGGAGAGAGGGAGGGAGAGAGGGAGAGAGAGAGAGAGAGAGAGAGAGAGAGAGAGAGAGAGAGAGGAGAGAGAGAGAGAGAGAAGAGGGGGTGGGAGAGGGGAGAGAGAGGGAGGGTATAGGGAGAGGGAGAGAGAGAGAGGGAGAGAGGGAGAGGAGAGGGGAGAGGGAGAGAGAGGGAGAGAAGAGGGGAGAGGGAGAGAGAGAGAGAGAGAACATGGGGAGAAGGGAGAGGTAGATGGAGGGAGAGAATACATGATAAAAATCAAAGAGGAAGTTGCAGATAAGAAATAAATTCACTTACTTCTATAGAAGTGCAGACATAGTTGCAGTGGGGTATGGAGGGAGAGAAGAAGAGAAAGAGGGATGGGGTATGGAGAGAGAGAGAGAGAGAGAGACCTTGTATGCATTTCAGAGGGAGAGACGATACACTTACATGTGTATATATGTTTAATATATTATATGTATATAAACATATTATATATACAATGTCATATTATACACATATTATATGAATACACACATATTATACATAGAATATCATATTATACAATAGCGCGTACATGCTATTTAAAGGGGAAACAAGCACGTACGCGCTTCTTACACTATAAATACCCCGTATGCACTTTTTAAACCATAAGTACCCCATACACGCTTTGACTTTTTAGGCTTGGAAATAGGCCTGGATGACAAAGCTACGGATTGGAAGTTTGATTTCCCTCCATTTCTCTCATTTTTGATGTGTTTTATTTTATCAACTTGGTTTATCGACTTTGTCATCATTAGGTTTACACTTCATAAAGTGGGTATTTCTAAAATTTCCACCATATTTTCACCCATCTTCTAAGCTTTCTAACCATATAATTGTTTTTCAATTTGAACAACAATAACATATTATTATTGAATTTCTTTTACTAGTGTCTCCATAGTTCTCACAGACATAGGTGGACCATTTTTGAATAACTTTTGATATACTTATCCAAATTTAAAAAACTTTATATATTACTGTAGTGCACTTGATTCTTTACAATTTAAAAAAAAAAAAATTGTATTTTTGATTTGTTTAGTGCAACTTATGCTTCATGCACAAACAGGTACCGAATTTCAAGATGTGCTTGATTGGAAAAATCATAAAAAAAAAATACTCAACAAAAAAATACACATCTTCTATTGCACACTCTTAACTATCTTTCTGCCAAAGTATTTGTCAAAATACTAAATCTAACTATGATGTTTTTGATGCGCACGTCAGACACTATGTTATGTTTTTCAGAAAAAAAACAGGGTCAATTTTTCGTGCGCGAAGGATTTGACCCCCTTAATCTTATCCAATTTTGAAAAAGTTTAGTAGTTTGGAAACTAGATTCAGAGTACTACAATATTTGTTCTTTGATTATCTTCATATCTTGAGTGGATGACTTTCAAATTTTGCCTCTAAGTTCAGGTTCACCTGATTTCAGAAAAAAAAGTGTCCACTTATACCCCCCTTTTTTACCACCATCTTTGTGCACTTACCCATTGGCATAAAATCTATCAAGTCTAGAGTAGATCCTATTATGTCCTTTTTGGTAGTTACACCAGGTAAACCAAATTCCTTTGTGGGAAGATCTCATACCTTCTAATAGATCATACTATCTCTTCATCCCTTTCAGTTTGTCCCAATTAATCTTCTCTTCGCCTTTCCAATCCAAGTTATAACCTCCCATCTTATCCTCCTGGTGCTCAATCATATTAAAATATCCTCCCATGATCCATGGGATGTCTAGTAAGGTTGCGAGTCATTGCCATAGGTTGGCTCTCTCCCTGTAATCATTAGGAGCATAAACTGTACAAATACCAAAAGTGTTTTCACTATTTTTAATAGAAACCCAGACTACTCTATTACATGGGGATATTTTGGGACACACAATTGAGTCTTTCCATTTGGGATTGATGAGAATCACAGCTTCCCCCTTCCCCTTTTCATGTTTGGTACAAAACTTCAGAACATTTTTCCAAATAAAATTCAAATTAACATCCAATGAGAAATTAATGGTCTTAACTTCTTGAAGCATAACAACATCTAATTCTTTATGTTGGTTCAACATTCTTCTAACAATATATTTCCTATCGGGAGATTCCAACCCCTGAATATTCCACGAAATGCATTTCATGGTCAACTAAATCTTAATTGTCTTCCTTTGCAGCTTGGAAGTTGCTAAAACACGTAGGCATGCTAGATTTATGATTGGATTTCTTATGCAGAGGAGAGTTTTTATTCTTGGATCCTAGAGGTCTCCCTCTTTTTCTCCTAATATTAGCTTTTGTTTCTGAAATCTCCTCATCCAAAGCTGCTCTCTCCTGGACCCCCTCACCACTAGTGACAGAGTAGTTGGAAATTAAGTAAATCTCTACTTTGGACTCATGAATACCCAATGAGGAGCCATCATGCGAACTATCTACCTCAATTATTCCAAGCTTGATGAGAGTGGGAATGTCATAAGGATTAGGTTTGCCAACCGTTGGGTCAGCAAGGACGATCTCATAAAGAACATTGTTAGGATAAATCAACTTGTTAGCTTCAGGAGGAGTAGAAACCATAGTATTAGTGGCTTGAGGAGGGCGAGGGAAATATCCCTCTCCTCGGGAATCCATGGAGCCAATCAATTCCTTTATTGACTCAGGTAGACTAGCAAGCACCTGAAATTGACTAGAATCTAGTAAATTGGGGGAATTGTCAGGGGGAGGGGAGTTTGTCTCCATCCTTCCCAAGTCACTGGTATCCCGTTCTACCCCCTCAAAATTCCTAATAATATATTTAATGAGAGAATTCCTTTTATTGTTGTCAGAGAATTTAATCTTAGGCGGAGCTTCAATAGCATCTTCTTCCATGAGTGTTGCAAAGGAGCACTTTTTCTCATGCCCACACTCTCTAATTTTTTCCAATGCGAGTTGTTGTGCATTTTTCCTCTTTGACCTCTTGTACTTTCTAGTTATCACCTGGAAGCCCTTGTCCTTCGTTTCCTCCAACTGCGATATGGCCTCTGACACAACATAATGCAAAGGGGGGGTCGACATTGAAGGTATCAATAGTAGGGAGTTCTACTATTTTCTCACTCAGGAAGCCAGAGACGGCTTTATTTATGGATTCTCTGAGAGAGTCAATTTTTCCCATTAAAGGAGAATTGTCACCAAGATTGGAGGCCAAAGTGGAGGGGTTACCTCTATTAGAATCAGGTTTAGAAACATGGTCAATAGGGTTTTTAGAAACCCTTTTCCTGGCATTAAGAATAGGGCAAAATATTCTAATATGTCCTTCCTTCCTACACAAAAAACAAGCATTTAGAGCACCTAGGGTTTCAACAAGACAGGGTGAATTTTTCACCCCCAAGATTAACAACAATAAATCTAGGAATATCTACACTGGGATTTATGGAAACTATAACTCAAGCATCCAGGTGAGGAACCAAGTTCGACAAGCGATCTACCCTTATCATTTTGCCTATAGGTTCCATGATTTGAGGAATAAAATTCCATAAAATGGGAGGCAGATTCTTGATTTGAATCCATCGAGGGAAAGATAGCGCTAGTATTTCCTCATTGATCGCATCAAACAACCATTTAAGAGCCCTAAAGGTAGTTTTCCCCATGGCCCAGAATTGTTTCTTAAGAACTTTCGACTGAGATTTATTATCATTGAAAAAAATAATGAAGAGACCTTTTTGAGCCATTCTCCAAAAGGAAAAATTAAACCCTAATTTTTTTAACCAAACATTTTTCATCCAATCACCCATAAATTTTCTAGCCGGGCATCTATCAATGTCAGTGGATGCAAAAAAAATCGCTATATCTTGCAGTCTAGCTTTTTCCAAATCAATAGCCTTAGCCATCAATTCGTTAGGAAAAATGGATAAGGTATGAAAAGGAGAGGGAGGGGCCTTACCGAGGTTTCCTCCTCCGCCATCGCTACCCAATTCGGTACTAATTACTACAACAAATTTTGCCTCTATCAGAACCTACACAACTGAACTAATAATGGCATCTTGGAAAGTTTTACCATTAAAACTGTCAGCCTCGACCTTAGAAACCGGCGGCTAAGCCAAATCATTGATCGGCCCACTCGAATCCTCACCCATAGGGCAACATGTAAAAAAACACAAACTACAATCCTATCTACACTAGGCACAATAAATGCAAAGAAAAATGAATGTAGGAAAGAAATAAAGAGGAAGGCCTTACCACCATGGAGGAGGCCTTACCACCTCCTCCACTCGCAAGAGGGAACCCTGTCGCTAAGCCTAGATGCATGGTCCATGTTGAAAACCCTAGTTGTAGACCGCTCCCAAAAACTTGGGTTCCTATGCTCTTAGGAGGTATTTCCAGTGTTGTTGAATGATCCAGGAGTGATTCCCAAATTATTGGATTGAAGAGAGAGTTCTTCCAAATCCTATCCATTATTACATTCTCTTGTTACTAATGGAGTAATTAAATATTATGTTTATACCTACCTTATTATTTTATTGGTTGAGATTTGAGGGTAAGTAAATAATATTATTTTATATTCTTACCTTTATTTTTGGAGGGGGATTGGTATACAATATATCTTATTGGAATATTTTGATTAGCAAATATTCTTCTATAGTTTTAAATGAGATTTTATTTATTGGCTTGGTGAGCATTTTTGTGGTGTGTGCTTCTAGATATCTTTATGGGACTTTTGGATTTTCGAATTGCTTGGAGTGAGAATTGTCGGATTGGATTGGATTTTGGAAAGCTTGCTGGTTTGGATTTTTTTCTCTTCTATGATTTCACTACCATCACTCTACTTCTAGGTTGGAGATCTTTTTCCATTCTTGCATTTTGATCTTTGAAAAGAATGGTTTTCTTTGTGACTTCTAAAAGATTGCTTTGGGGAAATTTTTGAGTGATTTCGGTTATTTATTATTGGAAAAAAAATAGAAAAGATAGCATTTGAATATGGAATTTTGATTTTGTACAATGAAGGAAATGGGTGTTTTGATATGTGAATTTTATGGCTATGTTCTTCCTGTGAATGTTGTATCTGATGGTTTTTGAGTTGTGGAGACTTGTATTGTCCTTGTGAATCCTATTTTAGGACCTCTTATTGTCTAGTGATCTTTTGTTGTGTTTTGGTTTGATATGGTTGTCTTTGCGACACTTTCTTGTACAAGTATTCACTGGTTGAAGTCAAATTCTTGGATATTGTTAGCATTTTCACAAAGGGAGATTGTTGGCATTCTAGTAAGTTTGTTGGTATGAGGATATTGAGAAGGTTGTTGAAGATTGTGGATATAACTAAGAAAGGATGATTAATGTCTTAATAATATTATTTTTTCATTGATGTCAAGCAATTGATTTTTTGATTTAGTATGATGTTGCCATATCTTAATGAGTATATTTTGATGAGTATAAAGATGTCGGTAAGTGACACAGAAAGAATGAAAATGAAGGGAAGTAATAAGTTATTCAATGGGCAACTATTACCGAGTTAGACAATGATGAGATATTGTTGTTTTGATTATTTTGATATCCTATATATGAGTATTCGAAGACTGAACAAGAAAGTGAAAAGATTTCAAGCTATAGAATTAGTTAAGGTTTGATACTGTTCTATGTTACCAAGCAAGATGCTAGTCGGTAAACCCTAAGGTTATCACTATCGGTTAAAGAAGGAAGAATATCTACCGAGTGAGGTTCAGTATTTACCGAGTAACAACCGAGTAATAATAGAATGCATTGGATGGATAAAAGTATTATTAAATGAAGGATGCCAATGAGTTGGAGATGTATAGATGATTGGTATGTCATGAAAGAAGTTTGTTAAGGATCTACAACAACAAAAATATAAGAGTTAGATCTATAGCGTAGATTGAACAGTCATAACCTAGCACAAGTTCCAAGGAAGGAATACAAGTTCCAAGGTGAGATAAAACATTTTTAGATCGAAAGCTACAATGAACCTAGTCAAGTTTGAAGATCCGATGGCTAAGATTGGTCATGGGAAATGTGATCAAGGAGATTAAGCGGTTAGGAATTGTTTATAAATAAGAAATTCTTGATGAACAATAGATGCGAGCAAATAGAAGAAAAGTGATACTATAGTAGTCATCACCGAGCACAGAAGATTGAATATCTGATTAAAGAACAGATTGAGAAGCCCAGCAAGGAACAAGATAAGTCTTATGACAAGATTATTTTGAGCACATAGAGTCTACTTTAGCATTTCAGATGTGAAGTTGCAGATATATTTTATACTGTTATTTATTTTGTAAGTGACAGGAAATCTCTTAACCGAGTGGACCTAATAGTCTTATTTGTAAATCCTCTAGCAAGGTAACATTCTAAATGAGTGTTTGAAATCCTTTGACAAGGTCACTTCTAACAAAGTGCAAGATTATAACAAGTCTGAGGGAAATCCCTTAACCGGGTCACATCTAGCAATGTGTTTATGTAATCTATAACAGTATTGGCTTTTAACCGAGCATACTCTAGAAGGGTATATTTCTTAGTGGGTCTGAAATCCCACAGTGGCTTTTCCCTATTTGGGTTTCCACATTAAAGCTGGTGTTAAATGTGTTGTGATGTCTTAAGTTTATATGTTTATGAGTTTGAATGATTTACAGTTATAGTTGCATAGCAGTAAAGGCTACTGAGGTTGAATCTGATAAATATATTGCAGAGTGAGTTTTTATGATTCACCCCCCCCCCCCTTTCTCATCTTATTAACAATTGGTATCAGAGCTTTGGACTCCAGAAGAAAATTTTAAAGGTACTTGAGGCAAGATCTAAAGATGTATAAAAGGGATGCACCAAATCTGAACAAGTCTAGTTTCTCCACATGGCAAAAAAGGATGAAGCTGCACTTATCAAGAATTGGATAATATGCAATATATTATCTGGAGAATGATTACAGTGCACCTAGCACCTACTTGATGACAATGGAAGAGATAAAGGCAAAGCAAGAGCATATTCAAGCAATGACTAAGATAACATCAACATTAACCAACTTAGAGTTTAATGATCTAGAAGGATGCACTGATACCAAAGCAATGTGGAACAAGCTTATATCTGTGTATGGTGGTGATGAACATGTTCAAAGAGCAAAAGTAGACAGTCTAAGAGGTCAACTTGAATCCATGAGAATGAATGAAGGTGAGAACATAACCCAATACAGTACAAGGTTAAAGGAAACTGTTAATCAAATTAAAGGAGCAGGAGGAACTATTGAAGAAAAGGATGTAACAAGTAAGTTTCTCAAAACACTTCTACCTGCTTATGCCATTCAAGTCTCTACGATCAATGAATTAAGGTCTATACCAAACATGTCAGTCTCTTTGGATGCTACTATTAGTAAGCTGCATGCATTTGAGTTAAGTAATTTTGATAATAGTGGGTCTTCGGTAAATAAAGTTGAACCTGCATTCAGTTCTTTTCATCTTGGTGAATCTGATGATTACAATGATAGAATGTATAAGTATACTGAAGGAAATCATAGTGGAGCAAGTGAGAGATTTCGCAAAAACATGGAAGAGGTACACAAACTATATGAGGAAATCAGAAAGCAAGAAGAGTTTGAAGCACTATTAGCCAGAAGGTTACCAAGAGGCAAAGGTAAGTATAAAGGAAAGTTACCTTTAAAATGTTTTAACTGTGATAGAATAGGACATATGGCTTCTAACTATCCTGACAGAGAATCTAATGAAAAGAGAGAATACAGAGATGACAGATAGAAAGACAATCAATACAGAGGACACCAAGACTTCAGAAGGAGAGATAGAAAGACATGCCTAGTAGCTGATGAGGAATCCAATGATGACAAATTTGATGAGACTAAGATAGAGGAAGTTGTATATGTCGCTATCAAAGATGAATCAGATGAAGAAAGGTATGAGGAAAAAGCCTTGATATCTCACATAAATAAAAATGATTCTTGGATCATAGATAGTGGATGCTCACATCACATGATAGGTGATAAACACAAGTTTGTTAAATTAGAAGACTATGATGGAGGCTATGTAAGATTTGGTAATGATGCACCATGTCCGGTGAAAGGTAAAGGTTCTATCACACTTCTTGACAATGCTAAATGTGATGATGTATACTGGGTTGAAGGTTTGAAATACAATTTGTTGAGTGTAGCACAGCTAAACAATACAGGATACCAAATAGAATTTCAGAAAGGAAGTGTCAAAATTCATGACAAACATCGAAAGCTGGCTGCTATCGGGACACAAACAAAAGGTAATACATTTCATCTTGACTCAACTTGGAACAATTGTCTATATGCTAAAATAGAAGATTCCTGGTTATGGCATAAAAGGTTTTGTCATGTAAATTTTGATAACCTGATCAAAATAAGTAAGAAGCACCGAGTAAGAGGTCTATCGAGCTTGGAAAAACCTAAGAATGAAATATGTCGAGGATGCCAGATGGGTAAGATGACAAAGTCAAGCTTTACAAGTAAGTCCTACACTTCTAAAGGAATTTTAGATCTTGTGCACACTGGTCTCTGTGGTCCTATGAAAGTTCAAAGTTATTATGGTGATAAATACTTTATATTATTTGTGGATGATTACTCAAGGATGATGTCAGACATGTTTTTAAAAGAGAAATCAGAAGCCTTTCAAATGTTAAACAGTTATAAGGCTAGAGTTGAAAAAGAAACAGGAAGACAGTTGAAATGTCTAAGATCTGACAAAGGAGGAGAATTCATTTCTGATGAATTTAATCTATTTTGCAATGATCATGGTATAAAGAGACACGTATCTACACCGAGAACACCTCAGCAAAATGGGATAGCTAAAAGAAGAAATAGATCAATTGTAGATTGTGCCAGAACCCTGATGATAGAAAAGAGGGTACCTCAAACATTTTGGAGAGAAGTAATCAGCACTGCAGTTTACACTCTGAACTGAGTACAACTGAAGCAAGGAACTTTGAAGACACCGTATGAAATCTGGTATGACAAGAAACCTAATGTAAGTTACTTTAAAATATTTTAGAAGTAGATGTTATGTTCACAAAGATGACAAAAATGGAAAGTTTGAACAGAAAAGCGAGGAAGGAACATTTCATCGTTATTCTTCTAGAAGTAAAGCATTTAAATGTCTGATCAAATCATCTAACAAAATAGTGGAAAGTGCAAATGTGAAAATTGATGAATTTGCAGAAAGAAATGATGAAGGAAATTCCAAAGAACCAGAAGTTTATGAAGAGTTTGTATATGTTCAACCGAGAAGTCCTACGGAGAAAATTGATGAAGAAAATGAAGAAAATACTCAGTTACTGAGTGATGAAGAAGATCAAACAGAGCCTATCGAGCCTATATTAGCCAATTATGTTAGAAGAAATCATGCATCAAGTCAAATTATAGGAGATAAGCATGATCTAATGATGACAAGGAACAAACTGAGACAAAACACATATCTGATATCTAAATTTGAACTGAGAATAGTAAAAGAGGCATTTACTAATGAAGATTGGGTAAATGCTATGATAGAAGAGATTGAACAAATCAAGAAGAATGAAACATGGACACTGGTCCCAAGACCAAAAGAGAAAAATGTGATCAGTACAAAGTGGATTTTCGAAAACAAGCTAAATGAAAAAGGAGAGGTCATTCGGAATAAAGCAAGACTAGTTTGCAAAGGTTATGTTCAAGAAGAAGGAATAGATTATGGTGAGACTTTTGCACCTGTGGCAAGACTTGAAGGAGTGAGAACATTGTTGGCATATGCTACTTACAAAATTTTTAAGGTATATCAAATGGATGTTAAATCTGCATTTTTAAATGGTATACTAGAAGAAGAAGTTTATATTGAACAGCCTGAAGGATTTATTGAAGACAAGAATAAAGATCAGGTATGTAAGTTGAACAAAGCATTATATGGTTTAAAGCAAGCACCTAGAGGACGGTATGAAAGACTGCACTCTTACTTAATCAAGATTGGATTTATAAGGACAAGTGAAAACATCAACATGTATATGAAGAATGATGAGGACAATGGAATACTACTTTCAGTCATATTTGTTGATGATATTATTTTTTGTGGAAATGACTCTTTATGCAAGAACTTTGGAAATGAAATGTGCAAAGAATTTGAGATGCCATTAATCGGTGAAATAAAGTATTTTATAGGTTTACAGATACTGCAAATGAAAAATGAGATTTTCATTACTCAAACCAAGTATATAAAGGAAATCTTGAAGAAATTTGGAATGGAGAATTCTAAACCTGTAAGTACTCCTATGACTACCAACTGTAAACTATCAGAGAGTGATGAATCTGCATCTATTGATGAGACACTTTACTGATCTATGATTGGAAAGTTGTAATATGTGGTTCACAACAGGCCGGATATAGCACATGCAGTAGGTATAGTTGCAAGATTTTCTGCAGATCCCAAAGAAACCCATATGACAGCAATCAAGAAAATTTTCAGATACTTGAGAGGCACTGAAGATTATGGTTTAGTGTATAAAAAGAGGAATGATTTTGACTTAAAAGTCTGCACTGATGCTGATTGGGCAGGGAACATTGATGATAGGAAAAGCACAAGCGGTGGAGCTTTCTTTTTGGGAAACATACTAGTAAGTTGGCTTAGCAAGAAACAAGGATGCATTTCACAGTCAACAACTGAAGTTGAATATGTCGCCACAGCATTGAATTGTACCAATATAGCATGGATCAAAGAACTGTTGGAAGGTATGAATGAGAAAGTGACCGAGCTAGTAACTATATTCTGTGATAATACTAGTGCCATTAACATTTCAAAGAATCTGGTAATGCATTCTAAAACAAAGCATATCTCTATAAAGTATCATTATCTCAGAGAAGAAGTTCAAGAGAAGAAAGGTGTGCTATAATATATTAGTTCAAAGGAACAAATAGTAGACATTTTCACAAAGCCACTGCCAAGAGACGCTTTTGAGTATCTCAGAAGTAAGTTAGGGGTCCTACCCCTATCTAGTACTCATTGACAGAGTTCGGTGAAAGCATCAATTCTATGAATCTATAGAATAACTATTTATGAGTTGATGTTGCTTTACACACTTTAGGAGGTTGCCTAAAGTTGTAAAGGAAATAATGATTGAAGACAAGTTACTCTAACCAAGATGATACATTTGTATTTTCAGCCAGCACATTACTTCACAGTGGAAGGAATCATGAATTAGTTTTACTTTTTGGCATTGTTGTCAAAGGGGGAGAAGACTAATTAGTAAAGACAGATGGGAGAAGACTAATGACTGGGGGAGAATTCAAGGATAACAATAGGAGAAGATTAACAACAATCCAAATCCGAATCAATTGAAATAAATCAAGTTGGTATTGCCATTAAAGTTGGTTTTGCCATCAATGCCAAAGGGGGAGATTGTTATCATTTTTACAAAGGGGGATAGTTGGCATTCCAGTAATTTTGTTGGTATGAGGATATTGAGAAGGTTGTTGAAGATTGTGGATATAACTAAGAAAGGATGATTATTGTCTTAATAATATCATTTTGTCATTGATGTCAAGCAATTGATTTTCTGATTCAGTATGATGTTGCCATATCTTAATGAGTATGTTTTGATGAGTATAAAGATGTCAGTAAGTGACATAGAAAAAATGAAAATGAAGGGGAGTAATAAGTTATTCAATGGGCAACTATTACCGAGTTAGACAATGATGAGATCTTGTTGTTTTTATTATTTTGATATCCTATATATGAGTATTCGAAGACTGAACAAGAAAGTGAAAAGATTTCAAGCTATAGAATTAGTTAAGGTTTGATACTGTTCTATGTTACTAAGCAAGATGCTAGTCGGTAAACCCTAAGGTTATCACTATCGGTTAAAGAAGGTAGAATATCTACCGAGTGAGGTTCAGTATTTACCGAGTAACAACCGAGTAATAATAGAATGCATTGGATGGATAAAAGTATTATTAAATGAAGGATGCCAATGAGTTGGAGATGTATAGATGATTGGTATGTTGTGAAAGAAGTTTGTTAAGGATCTACAACAACAAAAATATAAGAGTTAGATCTACAGCGTAGATTGAACAGTCATAACCTAGCACAAGTTCCAAGGAAGGAATACAAGTTCCAAGGTGAGATAAAACATTTTTAGATCGAAAGCTGCAATGAACCTAGTCAAGTTTGAAGATCCGATGGCTAAGATTGGTCATGGGAAATGTGATCAAGGAGATTAAGCGGTTAGGAATTGTTTATAAATAAGAAATTGTTGATGAACAATAGATGCGGGCAAATAGAAGAAAAGTGATACTACAGTAGTGATCACCGAGCACAGAAGATTGAATATCTGATTAAAGAACAGATTGAGAAGCCCAGCAAGGAACAAGATAAGTCTTATGACAAGATTATTTTGAGCACATAGAGTCTGATTTAGCATTTCAGATGTGAAGTTGCAAATATATTTTATACTATTATTTATTTTGTAAGTGGTAGGAAATCTCTTAACTGAGTGGACCTAATAGTCTTATTTGTAAATCCTCTAGCAAGGTAACATTCTAAATGAGTGTTTGAAATCCTTTGACAAGGTCACTTCTAATAAAGTGCAAGATTCTAACAAGTCTGAGGGAAATCCCTTAACCGGGTCACATCTAGCAATGTGGTTATGTAATCTGTAACAGGATTGGCTTTTAACCGAGCATACTCTAGAAGGGTATATTTCTTAGTGGGTCTGAAATCCCACAATGGTTTTTCCCTATTTGGGTTTCCACGTTAAATCTGGTGTTAAATGTGTTATGATGTCTTAAGTGTATCTATTTATGTGTTTGAATGATTTACAGTTATAGTTGCATAGCAGTAAAGGCTACCGAGGTTGAATCTGATAAATATATTACAGAGTGAGTTTTTATGATTCACCCCCCCCCTTCTCATCTTATTAACAGATATATGACCTTATTGGGCTTGTTTATTCCCTATCCTATTATATGTTGCTTTTTGATGTGTTATGGGTCGGTTTCAAACCCTCGTTGAGCCCCTACCTGAATCTAGGCAAGATTGATTGCTTCTTTTTCTCATTTTTTAAAAGTTGCAACCCAAGTACAAAAGTGATAAAACAGAGTGCAATAGTGCCACTCTAGGCTACAATAGCACCAAATTACTAACAAAAGCACCAAAACAATATCAACAAGTTTTTGGGTTGGGTTTTGATTTCTCAGTTGACTTTCTTTGATGGATTTTGACTCCAGATGCTATGTAATGTCATTTTGGTGATTTTGGGAATTGTGCTATTATTTTTTGATGTGTATGAATCCATTTTGGCTCCATTAAGTGGTTTTGTGCTTGTCCGTTGAGGTATTGATATGTTGCTCCAACAATTTGAGTGTGTCATTGTTGAGGAAGGTTAATTTGCAGCTCCAGTGAGAGGATATATAGTGTCTCATTGTGGAGGATTTTTCTATGTTATTGGATTCATGTATTTCCCTTATCTATGTATATTTTATATTCTTGAGGCTTTCTTTATTGTTGCAATTTGGCATTTTGAGCTTATGGCTTGATTCTTGGTAAGTCGCTCTTGGATTGCATGTTGATGGTTATATTTGTGATTTAGTTGTATCAAATTTATAATGAATTTTGGATGCTTTTCGTGATGAGTTTCATGGTGTTGTTGTGATATACTTTTTAAGTGCTACCCTATGGTTTTGGTCCATGGTAGGGGGAGTGGGCTCTTGCATGTGTGGACCGGGGTCTTGAGCATTAGACCTCTAGGAGGGGGTCTAGACTTGATGGAACCACATGAAGAGTTTTCTTGTAATTGCAAGTGATAATCTTAATAATTGATTAGTGGATTTGCGTATTTAGGAATTCACTAAACAAGATAATAATTGGTTTTGTGGCCCGACCTCATAGCCCTAGAAGCATGTGCGCTCAGGATGAGCTTGGGAAGACTGTTGGAGTGGTAAACCAATCTCCCTTGAATGGCTCCAAGGTTGAGATGGTTCTACATGTCTATCAAGGTGAATCTTTGCCCCTTCTTTTGTGAGGATAGCATGTGATGACACTCTTGCCCTACATGTGTCCATTATCTATATGCCTTGATTCATCAATTGTGCCTCTGGAGGTTGATTACTTTGATTTATCCATGTGATGTGATTTGATGTTGGAGTCTTGTGATGTCATGTTGTATCCTATGGTTGATATGTGTCATCTTAGGTCTTGAGTGTGAGTTGGAACCTTATGTCATCTTCTAGCATGGGGGGTGGTTTGGTGCCTTCTTCCATTGGGATGTTCTTCTTGGATGTTAGCGTGTGTGGATCAGATTCTTGGGTCTTCATCATGTGGATATTATTTGGAGTTAATTTCTATGTATTTGGATTAGAAAGCAATGTATCATGATGGTATGTATATGTAAAAGATATTATGTATTCTTGAGACATGTGTCTTCATGTATTTGTAAATGTAATTGAAAATAAATATGAGATAGTAGTTTAGGAGTAGTCCTTATTGTATATTCTTTGATGTATTGGGTATTCATTATGTAATGTTATATTATGAGTTCTACGTGGATAATAAAGAGTTAATATGTATGCATTTGTATTGTATTGAAATTGTAAGATGGGATTGTATGTATAATCTTATGGAAATTAAGTTGGAAGAATAGTAGTTGTTGTTATAGATCTTGTTTAAGAAATGGAAGTTATCTAGATGAAATGGACTATGTTACTTAGGTAAATGAGCTAGTTATCTTAGAGATATGTAATGAAACTTGAAAGAATAATCTATCCCTATAGAAGAGAATGGTTATACAAACTATGATGATTTTATGATGAATGAAAGAATGAATATTAGGAGTATTTGATTTGGTAGTTTCTAAAAGAATCTAAAGAGTATGATAAGTGACTAAGCTATACAAATGTGTTATGGATTTATTATAGTCGTATGGGAAGTAAATGGATAGATGGATAATAGAATATGATGTTCTAAGATGGATATATGATGTATTAGGATTTTGTCAAGTAATGATGTTGAGATACCCTAGGGAATGGATTTGCATTGTATGCATTTATATAGAGATATTGTTAATTATTAAATGGTCATTTCGCTTGTGTAATATGATTCTATGGATATGTTCATGTTGATTTATGCATTCATGCAAATTGTTAATGGTGCATTGATGAATATTGGTAGTAATGTTGCATTAACAGAATGTTATAAATAGCATAGAAGTGATAGTTACCTTAAAAAAAATAAAAAAATTATCTCCTTTTGTTAGTAGATTTTGGTTTATTTCTCTATGGTATTTTGGCGAGCATTACACTTGTGGACCCCATATCATCCAATGCACCATTCTAACACCTTACATTGTCATACAAAATGGTTGGCTTAGATAAACATGTGGTCCCATTGTGAGATAGTCCTTGGAAACTAAATCAACTCTGATTTCATAATAAGTGGCTTCCATCTTTCACTTATCCATATCATCCCACCAGTTCATTAATGCATTCATGTTGTTTTATGCCTTGTTGGACATTGGGGAAAATATATACATCTTGCTTCAAAATAAATCCTGATATGTGTTTTTTACCTCAATTAGTGATCTAGACATATTTCAAAATCCAAAAACCAATTATTAAAATCATATAATGTCCTAAAAAAATCAAATAAAGTCTTGAAAAAATATTAAAAATCATAAAATGTTTTTTTTAAAAACCTAAAAATTGAAAAACAATCATGAAAATCCAAAGAAATAAATAATCATTTGCAAAGGCAAACATTTCAGCAAACACCACTAGAACATCAACAAAACATTGAACTTAACAAATCACATATCAATAGACAAACTACCAAGCTAGCCTACAACCTAATCGATCAACTACCTATCAATATTTTATCATCTTTATCATACGTTGTGCCTTTATAAATACATCATTCTTAAAACATGCACCCTATCAGATACCATGCCCTAAAGGACACATCTTTCCTATGATAGGCATCCTATCAAATTATCATTAAATCAAGGAAAACTTATCCTTGGTAAAAAGATCTAAATGGTTGTTGACTCATTTGGTCCACTAAGTCTTATCTTATCTTTTTTATCTTTACATCATGTTCCTATGCTACTCAAGTATATCCACAAGTTATTAGAGGAGCAAGGGTGGATCATGATTTTTATCATTGATTTATGTTTGTGGTTTGTTTTGACAATATTGTTGGGCAACTAAGTTTCTTGTGTGTGATTGGGGTTCCATTTGGCATAATTAGAACATCTTATGTGATTAAAAGGTCATATAATGCTTTCTTACATAAGGATTAGCACGCTTTGTGGTTACTTCCTCACATATACGAACAAGATTTTGTGTCACTAGTATAAGCCAGGATACTCCTTATCTACAATATATTTATCAACACAAAAGGATATTTCTCACCTTGTTCTTTCCATACCTTGGTGCACTACATCCATTTACCACATGATAAGGCTCTATGATAGTATTGTTATACACTGTTAAAAGACAATAAGAATTCAAGATTATTCTATCAACCAATCTAATCAATTAATCAATCTCATGCTATCTATTCTATCTGATCTATCAAGCTTATTTGTGTAACGCCCCTGCTATAAGGCCCAAAGGACTTAAACAAATAAACCAATAAAAATGCGAATAATTTTTTTTATAAATAAAATAAACCATGCAAATGCATTGAGAACATGATACAACAAGATAAAGAAAAGATGTACAATTATTACTAGAAATAGTCCTCAAGGCCCCACAACGATGTTACTCAAGAATAACATTAATCAAACTTACAAGAACATAAGAAAACTCATAAAATAAATCAACACTGTCTATTACAAAGGGTCATGATACTATTACATTGTCACAAGAATATACATATGATAATCAATTGCATTACAGGGTATCCAAATGGATATAACTCCAAGAGTACAAATAATGGAGTGAATACATAAATCTGGTTCAATATGTAAGTCTTCAATCCTCACGCGAGCCACCATGATCATGCTGAAGGATGAGCAAAACCCAATGGGTGCGAAAATCCCTCCACTCAACCATGTGGTACCATTAGGTCCACCCCCATGGTAGGAGGTATCAGCCAGACCCAAGATGGAGGTAAGCAAATAGGATACACAAACAACTCACAAGAGACTCACAAGACTACTATCACAAGAGACTCACAAGTGAACCTGCCAATTTTAGAGACCCAAGCAACCACAGAAATAAAAGTAACCATAAGAGACCACTAGGTAAGAAATAGGGAAGAGTGTCATTACTAGGTTGTCATAGGTTCCCCTAGTGAGTCTTCACTAGGCCTCAGCCCCCATCCTGGGTTACCCTGGTGACCTCTACTGACCCCTAGCCCCCATACAAACACTAGTGGACCAAACCAACCTTTCGAAGGGACAAGATTGGTGGCTGATACTATTCCAGACCTTCTCTACTTACCTTAGACCTAAACAAGCATCCCAGAGTAATAGAAGCAACAATTAATATTTTTTAATGTGATCTAGCTACCCACCCAAGTTTATTATTAAAATTTTCACTTGATTACAAACCCTCATTGAGTTACCCTGGCAACCATTTTGGGTCCCGGCCCCCAATGAAAGCCACTCCCCCTTGACTTGCACCCAGGAAACCAAAATACAACACAATGTCTATGACACCCAAATCCACAAGATGGCAAGACCCCCCACCATAGCAAGGCTTAACTCACTTGCTAGAACAATTAACAAATGAGAAGGTATCATGCAGACAATGCAGGACACTATTCATGGTACATTAAGAAATGAAGAAAATCCACACACAATTTAAGAACCCAAACATTCCCTTAGCCTCTGTAATCCACTATACAGTTTACAACATTTCCATGACCCCAATTAGGATATACCACCCCCACATAGCACGAATATTCCAAAAGTTAATACAAAAGATACTCCATGCCATACATTTGTACTATTACTCAATTTTTAAGCTATGAATAAATCACGTTAATGATTCTTCAGTAACCCCTGGATACCTCAATACATGTGTTGGCATTAAATTGTCAATTATGTTAACCGGTATTGCAGGCAGGCTATCGGTAGAGGTATGTCATCTGGTATGAAGAAGAGTGTACCGATATGGTGAAAGACAAATAAGGTTTTGAGAAGATTAACATGAAGGAATGTCAACCGGTATGGAAGACAATTAGTTAATGAGACTATCAGTGACTTCACTGGTATGAGGTGAGATGCATATGTGTGTTAGCATGATTGATAACCGATAGAGCTTAAACCTGTCTGGAGGTTGGCTATCTGTTTATGATGAAGAGGCAGAATGTTAATGTAATCACAAACCAATGAAGGTGAAGAGGTGCTACCGGTGTAGTGTGCAGTACCCATTAGCAGAAGGAGAAGGTCTCACTGATAAAGGCTTGTATCGGTATGAGTTTTCTGAATGTTCAAGTGTAAACTGACCCTGTGTTGATGAGCTGAGTGTATGACCATTGTGATGCCATGTGGAGTTGAGGT
Organism: Cryptomeria japonica; assembly: GCF_030272615.1. NCBI lineage: Eukaryota > Viridiplantae > Streptophyta > Pinopsida > Cupressales > Cupressaceae > Cryptomeria > Cryptomeria japonica. The sequence continues at coordinate 364,867,751 of NC_081408.1, read as the reverse complement.
GGCAAACATGTAGAGGTCAGTGAAGCCTCCATCGACATGGTTGTTGAAACAATTAGTCGACATTAATGAAATGACCAAAAATCATGGGATGGTAGCTGACTGATGTGGCTCAAGGAAGAAAGAATGATAGAGAAAGATCAGGGATTAGTTGGTGCCTGGATTGAAGCAAAGAAATCAGACTGCAAGATGACCTCAAGAAGGAAACAACTGGACTGTAAATGAGTCGACAGATTTCAAGGTAGAAAATCATGGACGAGATTGCTATATTTAAAAAGTATGCATTCGATAATAGAAAACATGTACAGATGCATTCCTCAAGTACAAGTGATCAATCCAAGATAGACTAGATCAGATCTCATGCAGATTTTGTCAGGTGAAGGAAACCCTAACTTCCCTAAGTTTGAATTATTTCTTCGCGGGAAAGCTCAAGTTTAAAATATGATGACTTGAGACTATGATTGTTGTTGTTGTAGAGAGAAGACAAGTGTGAAATTTTTGTCTAAGAGCCAAAGAGATAAACACTTGAAGTGTTTATGAGCGAAGATTTGACTGATAAGGAGAAGAAGAGTAAATCATTGTAAGGAACAACCGGTGGAGTGTGCATTGAACATAGAGGTAACAAACCGGAAAAGGTTATGCCTGATTAAGAGTGATCAAGTGTGAGTTGAAGGTGGGAAGACATTGTGAGAGGGGATTTAGAAAAGTTATCAGCAAAGTCAAGTTGCAGAGTGGGTGGAGAGAATACAGACCGGTAAGGGTGAAACTGGCAGAGGAGAATTTTGTAAGGTTGCAAAACTTCTTTTGCAACAGTGATTTCATTTGTATAACTAAGTTTTATATTGTTTTCACTAAGTTGAAGCTTAGTGCAAGGTTTGTAGCTCCTTTAGGTTGTAGCCTATAAATTGTGCAAGGGTTGGTGCTCCTTTGATTTGGTTCTCATAAATCAGGGGTTGGTGCTCCTTGGGTTGGTGCCCTAAATATTGTAATCAAATATTTATTGTGAGGTTGGATTGGAGTAGAAGATCTCCAGCAACTATTCTCACTAAAAATTTTCCCACATTGGGTTTTCCTCGTATATATCTGGTGTTGTTTGTTGCATCCTTGTGCATGTGTTATATTAATGTTTTAGGAAGTCCTTATACACACCTTGTTTGCACTATTTGAGCTATTGGTTAGCACTCGGTTTGTTTTATATATTACCGGTATCTCCTTGTTAAAGGAAAAGAGTTTAAATCACTGATTCAACCCCCCTCTCAGTGATCCATTGTGTCCAACAATTGGTATCAGAGCCATAGGTACCTTGTTTTGTCAAAAGCATTCTCTAGCTTAGGTTGATCTTGTCAAGTGTTCACAATGGCAAGAAATAAATCTACCTCCTCAAAAGCTCCTATGTTTGATGGTGTCAACTACGCCTTTTGGAGTAGAAGAATGGAAACCTACTTGTCCTCTCTAGGTTGTGATGTATGGATGTTGGTTGTGAATGGGTATATAGTCCCTAATAATCCCCCTACTGATCTAGATGCTAAGAGGGAATATGAGAACAATGCTAAAGCTAAGAATGCTATTCTTAGTGGGCTATCTAATAATGAGTTTGTTAAAGTCATGCACTTCTCCTCTTCTAAAGAAACTTGGAACAAGTTGCAGAAGATATTTGAAGGCGATATTAAAGTCAAGGAAGCTAAGCTACAAACATTAAGAGCACAGCTTGAGGGTTTAAATATGAGAGATGAAGAGAAGATTATTGACTATCTCCAAAGGGTTGTTGAAACAATAAACACCATTAGAGGGCTTGGAGAAGAAATAAAAGATGAGGTGGTAGTGAAGAAATTACTTAGATCTCTTACATCTAAGTATGATACAAAGGTCTCAACAATAGAAGAATCAAAAGATCTAAAAGTATTTACAATGGATGAGTTGTATGGCTCCCTATCTACTTATGAGATGAGGATTGTTGGCACTGATGTTGTGAAGAAAGAAGCTGCATTCAAGACATCAAGAAAAGGAAAAGAAGAATCTGCTCATGATGCAACCGATGAAGACTCTGGTGACATCATGAAAAACTTTGTCAGAAGACTCAAGATAGGTTCAAGAAAATACAAAGGCAAGTTGCCTTTTAAATGTTTCAAATGTGGAAAGATTGGACATTTTGCTGCTAAATGTCATTACGGTGATAAGAATGAAGATGATCAATCAAGTGGTAGTAGATTATATAGTAAGGACAAGAAGAAGAATCTTTATCGACCTTTACACACATGAAAATGATACCATAGATGAGGAAAGTGCCTCAGATGACTGTTGCAATGGAGATGAAGTTAGATAAAACCTTTTCATGGCTCAAGAGGTTCTGGTACTAGAAGAAACAGAAGAGGAAGAGGAAGAAGGAGAAGTAGATCTTGAAGAATAACTCATTAGTGCCTTAGATGAGTTAAAGAAAACAAGAAGATATTTGAAGAAGGTAAAAAGGGTTGCAACTGAAGAATAAGAGTTGTTAGAACAATCTCTTGAAGAGTCCAAGAAAACTATTGTAGATCTAAAACTCTAGTTGGAAGAGGCCAAGAGGATGTGTGAAGTTACTAGTGCCGGTCTAAGTGAAAAGGAAAAGGAACATTAGAATCTGGATGCAAAAATAGTGAAACTCTGGAAGGACTTAGAGAAAAGTTAGCAAGAAATAAAAGTGAGAAGCAAATATGAAGCTGGCAGCACTGAAGCCCTAGATAAGATGTTGATCAAACAGAAGCAATCCAAAGATACCGATGGCTTGGGTTTTCAAGAAGGTCAAAGTTCAAATAAAAAAGACACATCCAATAAGGAAATACAATTCACTTCTTCAAATGAAGGTGAAGAGAAGAAGATATTAACGGTTAGCAAGGATACCGACCAGAAGACATATGTCGATGCTGCTAGAAACCACCACACAAACCAGTATACTCAATCAATGAACTAGAGACCATACTTAATGCACTGAAATGCAGATCCAAGGAGAAATGCAAGTATTGATCTTGAAGGATTCACAAGGGTTAGTAGCATGAAAGGAAGACCCCTAGTGAGGTAGCCGTTTGTAGGTTCAAGACAACCTAACCGATATGTTCCAAATTTTCATGGTTATTGTCACTAGTGTAATAAGTTCCGTCATAGAATGGCAGATTGTAGGAAAATGAATGTCAACCCTAGTTTTGAGAGTAGATACTCATTTTCTGCATTACAAAGTACAAATTTCACATGTTATAATTGCAATGAGTTTGGTCACAAGAGTTATGAATGTAGGAGTAATATGCAAATGTCCTACAATAATGCATTGAGTACATCTTACAGTGCTAATGTGAAATGTTATAAGTGTCAAAATTTCAGTCACATAGCAAGGTATTGTAAGCTGAGAACCAACAAGTAAAAGAAAACAGTACCAGATGAGAAGTTAGAAACAAAACCAAGACATAAAGTGACGGAAGAGGGGAAGAAAGGAGAAAAACAAGACAGAATCCAGCCTGATTGTGCAAACTACTTTACATGATGAAAGGAGGAATTTATGGGTAATTGATAGTGGTTTCTCAAATCACATGATCGAAGACAAGAAAAAGTTCATCAAGCTTGATGATTGGAATGGTGGTTCAGTTCGGTTTGGTGACAACTCCTCCATCAAGATCAAAGGTTGGGGTACACTAAATATTGATGGAAAACTCAAGGCTCGTGATGTGTACTATGTGGAAGGTTTGAAGCATAACCTACTGAGTGTAAGTCAGATGTGTGACAAAGGGTACAAATTCTCATTTGACTCTACCGGTTGTCAAATAAGAAAATAGAGTACCGGTCAGGTGGTAGCAGAAGGAAAGAGAATAGAGGGTAATGTCTACAATTTGAAGGAATGCTATGAGTCCCAATGCATGATGGGACAAGTTGATGAAAGCTATTTGTGGCACTGGAGATTAGGCCATGTGAATTTTGAGAATCTACTTAAGATAAGCAAGAACTGGTATGTGAGAAATATACCTCATATCATAAAACCGACAAGTACATTATGTGATGAATGTGTCAGAGGTAAGCAAGCTAAGGTCAACTTTAAAACAAAATAATATAACACCTCAAGACCTTTAGAGTTGATACATACAGACTTATGTGGTCCTACAAGGACAAGAGTATTGGCCGGAGAAAGGTATTTCATGTTGTTCATAGATGATTACTCAAGAATGACTTGGGTAACCTTCTTGCATGATAAGTCACAAGTATTTGAGAGATTCAAAATTTTCAGGAAGATGGTAGAAAATGAAAGTGGACAACAGTTAAAATGCCTAAGATCAGACTGAGGTGGAGAATTTTCTTCCAATGAATTTGTTGATTACTATGAGAAACATGGAATTCAAAGATAGTATTCAGCTGCAAGGACACCTCAGCAAAATGGGGTGGTAGAGAGGAAAAATAGAATAGTGAAGGAGATGGCTAGGACTATGTTGAAGGAGGCCAACATACCAGATATATACTAGAAGGAAGCAGTTCATACTGCAGTCTACACATTAAACCAAGTACAGTTAAGAGTGAATAGTAGAATGACTCCTTATGAGCTATGGTATGAAAGGAAACCATCACTCAAGCACTTCAGAGTGTTTGGAAGTAAGTGTTTCATCAAGAGAGATGTTGATGGATTAGGAAGTTTTGATTCCTGGAGTGATGAAGCAATCTTCTTGGGATACTCAACCAGCACTAAAGCCTACAAATGATACAACAAGAGATTGAGAAGGGTGGTTGAGAGTGTAAATGTGAGAATAGATGAAGACTCACATAGAGGAAAATCTGCCCTGGCACCTTACATTCATGACTCAGATGTTGAAAATGAAGAACAATCTAAAAATGGACTGGTAGAAGATACACCAAACAAGATCCCCAACTAGTATGTGCAGAAGAATCATCCAGAAGAACAGATCATAGGAGATAGGAATGAAGGTATGCAGACCAAAAGGAGATTAGCCTAGGAAGGTGAGCAGGTAATTTTTTGTCTTATGACTGAAGTAGAGCCCAAATTGTTTGATGATGCTTGAAAAAGTGAGAAGTGGGTAGATGCCATGGGTGAAGAATTGAGACAAATTGAGAAAAAATAGACTTGGGAACTTGTTCCTAGACTAGCAGACAATAATGTCATAGGTACCAAATGGGCCTACCGGAACAAGATGAATGAAGAAGGTAAGATAGTTCAGCATAAAGCAAGGTTAGTTTGCAAAGGGTATTCTCAAGTGGAAGGTATTGATTTTGAATAAACCTTTGCACCGGTGGCTAGGTTAGAGGCAATAATATTTTTTTTAGCTTTCTCAACCTATAAGGGATATAAAGTGTATCAAATGGATGTAAAATCTGCCTTTCTTAATGGCAATCTTGAAGAAGAGGTTTATATGGAATAGCTGGAAGGGTACTTGTTGCATGAAGATGAGATTTTTGTATGTCGGTTGAAGAAAGCCCTATATGGTTTGAAGCAGGCTCCAGAGCATGGTATTCCCGGTTAGACAAATACTTGAAGGAGCAAGGATTCTGAAAAGGGAATGCAGACAACAACTTGTATGTCAAGGTAAATGGAGATCACATATTATAGTTGTTGTATATGTGGATGATATTATCTTTGGTGAAGACAAGGAAATCATGTGCAAAGAATTTGCAAATCAGATGAAGACAGAGTTTGAGATGTCCATGCTGGGTGAGTTGTCCAATTTTCTTGGTTTGCAGATCTCACAGAAGGAGAAAGGAATTTTCATCTCCCAAACCAGGTATGTCAAAGGCATGCTAAAGAAATTTCAAATGGAGGACAGTAAACCGGTAAGCACTCCCATGGTTACTGGTTATAAGTTGAGCAAACTAGATGAATCACCGAAAGTTGAGCAAACACTGTATACATCTATGATCGGTAGTCTATTGTATTTAACAACATCTAGACGAGATATTGTACAATTTTTTTGCATGGTAGAAAGATTACAAGCTTCTCCTAAACAGTCTCACTTAAATGTCGTCAGAAGAATCTTCAGGTATCTACAAGGAACTATCAGTTATGGTCCATGGTATCCAAAGAAAGGAGATTTCTCTTTGCAGGCTTATACTGATGCAGATTAGGTAGGAAGTATTGATGACCAGAAAAGTAAAAGTGAAGGTGCTTTCTACTTAGGAGACTAGTTAGTATCATGACACGGTAAGAAGAAAGATTCAGTGTCACTATCTACTGCCGAGGCAGAGTATATAGCAACTGCTACATGTTGTTCACAAGTTTTATAGATGAAGCAGACACTGAAAGACATACAGGTGGAAATACTAGAACCTATTCCAATCTGGTGTGATAACTCAAGTTCAATCAACATCTCCAAGAATCTAGTAATGCACTCAAGAACAAAACACATTCCAATCAAGTATCATTCCTTGAGGGAGAAGGTAGCAGACAAGGAAGTCATAGTACAATATGTTCCCACAGGTGAGCAGATTGCTGACATATTCAGCAAGCCACTTCCTTTGGGTCCAGTTGAGTACTTGAGACAAAAAATGGGAGTTGTCCCACCATCTGGTAGCACTTAAATGCCTAAGAAGATGCATGGTTTAGGGGGAGTCTGTTATTACTGATTAAAAATGGGCTTTTCTTTTCCCATGATTGGCTATGGTTTGTTGAATTTTTGAATAGGGTGTACTTCCAAATGCTTCAACTTTGTTCTAGACCTCAAGGGTTTAAGGGTTTTTGATTTTAGATCCTCTTGTGTTTGTTTTAAACCCTCTAGTTTCTAATCTTTCGTTACTTTATTCACTTAAGTAATGGGTCATGGGGTCGTAGGAAGTGTCCCCCCTTGTTGTTTGCCTAGGCGGTCATGTTAATTAATCAACAAATTTATGCCTTATATATTTTTCTCCTAAAGTTGTTGCGCCCAGTAACTAGTGCGCATCTCACGGGGGGATCCACGGCTCGCGTTATTTCGCTAGGCGAAGTTGTGCATAATTTAAAACTAGCGAAGTTGCGAAAATGACATGGCATGCCACATAGACAGTCCAATTGGTTGATGATAGCAAGTAAAATGGCAGCACATGGCGTAAGTTACGACAGTCAGCGGGTCAGGATTAAAGGCTAAAAGGTGGGCCCTAGAGATGACCTGGAGGATACAGCTGTTAAGAGTTTACTGGAGCCCCATGGTTTTCTTTTGGCGTATAACAAAGTGACAAGTCAGCTCCGAAGGTGACTGGATGCCAAGTGTTCACAGTGAGTTAGCGGGCCCACCCCTCCTGAAAGCCTTTTCAGATGATTAAATGCCGATCAACTTAAGAGATGATCCGACGGCCCGCGCTATTTCACAAGGGTAAGGTGCTCGTTCTTTATACCTCATGAAATAGCGAGAGTGCATGAGAGCCGTCCACATGTCATGATGGCAGCCTTGGAGGATACAGCTGTTAAGAATTTGTTGGGGCCCCGTGCTTTTCTCTCAGCAAATGAAAAAGTGACAAGTCAGCTCCAAAGGTGACTGGACGCTAGGTGTTCACAGTGAGTCAGCGGGCCCACCCCTCCTGAAAGCCTTTTCAGATGATTAAATGCCGATCAACTTAAGAGATGATCCGACGGCCCATGCTATTTTGCAAGGGTAAGGTGCTCGTTCTTTATACCCCACGAAATAGTGAGAGTGCATGAGAGCCGTCCACGTGTCTGGCGACACGTGGTCTAAGAAGAAAGTGTGGGCCCACCAAGGTGGAACCGGTGAGTAAAATGAAGACACATGGCCAGCATTAAGTCGAATGTGAAGGAAGTTTCAAGGCCAATGGTTGGGTGCCACGTGGTATCATATAGCCAATAGAGAAGCGGGACTTGGCGCGGAGCCAAAATTGTTAGTTAATCTAACGCTCGATCAAGTTTCTTTTGATCGGACGGTCAGCGCTATTTCGCAGGACTAAGCTGCCTGATAGTTATGCTTCGTGAAGTTGCGAAAGAGCAAAATGAAACACTTGCAGGAACGTTGTGACCCGTTGGAGCGAAAAATATGAATTCTCGTATGAATTCAATTTTGAAGGGACGGCCGAAGCATGCGGAATCAATGTTGTAGTTAAGGCCCAGAGTACAAAATTTGATTTCCTATCAACCGGGTGAAGATATCTTTTAAAGGATTTTGCAGAAGAGCAGATGCAGAGTTATTTTCTTCAGGTACAAAGCAAGTTGGTTCAGTTGCAGAGCAAATTCCTTCAAGTGAAGAAACAGGTTCTCTCGTATTCTTGTGTAGCAATTCCTGTGTAGTGTTTTAAATAAGATAATTGATTCATCACAGAATTGTTTAGGAGTGGTATTCATTTCTTACGTTTTTCAAAATGGCTCCTAAAAGAGAATTTTCTGGTAAAGTTAACTATTCAGAGAGGAGTGTTTGTGATGATTTTTTAGAATAGTTGACGTTGTCAACTAATCAGGCATCAAAGGCAAAAGAATTAGTACCCAAAGCTCCCCGTTTAAAGATAGGAGAAGGATTATATGACAAGGGTAACTGGTTGAGAGACCCACAGGTTGGATTGTCTAGGTTGGGGTTGTTTAAAGTTGGATTTGGAATGAGAAATTCTCCTGCCCCGCAAAACTGTGTCTGGGAATTAGATGTCGGGAAATTAGTTGTCCCAGGGGTATTTATGGACACAGATTTGCTGACCCAAATTGCGCTCAACTATGATCCAGTCACAAGAAGCATTCGGGATTTAAATGGAAAAACCCTTGTTGAGATTAATGCTAAAGAGTTCAGGACAGCTTTTGGGCTTAATGAATTCACCAATTTTTTAGAACCTATAAATTTCACATCATTGGCCCAAATTTACGGTGCACAGAGGAGTCATCTTAGGAATGGGCCTCTCAAAGAGTTTTTTGTGAAAATAGGAGGGTTAACAGTTGTAGGACCCAACACACAAGAACCCTTTTCATTAAGTATGTTCACCCTCAGGGCTAAAGGAATGTAATGGGCACTTTGCCAAGTTTTGGGAGAAGATGCTGAAGCAAATATGCCGAATCATTACTTGTTAATGATTGCTCAGATTTTGAATCCTTCTCTTGCAATTACATTTGATTATGCCTCTTTCATTGCTGATGCTATTCATGGAGGGTTAATTGGAATCAAGAATGGAAAGGTGGATAGGCCTTTCAGACGGTACTCACTCCTAATGCATCTTTTTCTCTTCAAAGGTGGTGATTACTTTGCCAGTGGACTGGACCTTGTTAAGGAGAAAGAAGGAGAAAAAATGTCGGTACAATTATGGAGCACTGTGTTGTCATGGGATAGAGAGGATGCCAGTTTTTTGAAGTTTGATAAATATTTTGCATCAAAGATAAGGACTCTCCTATGCTCTGAGAACCCAAGAATCCCCAAAGTTCTTCTGGAATTCATAAGACCAAAAGAATTCATAGAGAACATAAAAATTGTTCATAAGTGGGGTGACATTTACTTGTATCTAGTCTCCACAGTTTTCAGAGTTTTTGGTTTCAGGGGCACCCCATTTTTGCTACCTTACCAGGTCCCTCTCAAAGTGGGAATCGCAGAGATCCTCAAATAAATTGGTGGCTTACAAGAGGCAGAATTAACAGGCAGGGGTAAAGGGACTATTTTCCCTGTAGCTACCATAGCTCACCAATTTGTAATAACAAAAGGAGGCTGGAATTGCTTTGAGGATTTCCTCAAGCCTTATCATTTGTCCACTACAGTCTCCAAGTGTGCTGATCTGGAAGACTTCTTCAATGGTATGTTTAGGAAGAAGGTAGCATGCAGAGGTAGGCCTCATCAATTCCAGTTTCCTGAAGACCTCATCAGAAATGAGTTTGATCTAGATGAGAAGGAGCTGAGGAAAGAGAAGTGGGTGGCTTATAAGAAAGCCTTGGATTTTGTGCATCAGTTTGATGCCAGCTATGACCCATTGTCTAGCTTTTTCCCACTGGAAGAGAAAATAAAGTTTTTGATTGTTTGCATTGAAGATGTGATGCAGACACTGAAGGAGAAGAGGGAAGCTATAATCAAGAGCAACCCTAAGAAGGTCAGCTTCCAGCAAGGCAATCCCTCCTGGTGATTATACACTGCATAAGAAATCCAGTTATAGTGTGTTGGTGCCTACAACAGGGGAGCCCTCTACCTCCAAAGGAAAGAGGAAGATACAAGATGTCATTGACATCCAAGAAAGCCCAAAGAAGCAAAGGGTGGGGAAAGAAGTACAATCAGATACACCTTTATATTCCCCATCCCAATCCCCTATCCATATAGGAAATGAGCAAGCAGCAGCTGAGCAACTCCTATATTTAGGTAGTCTAGGGGAAATTGCATACACTTATGATGAAGTGGAGGAAGGAATGCCAGAAGAACCCATTGCTGCTGAAATGGATATCACTACCACTGAACTCAAAGGCTAGGAGTGGGATCCTGAGATAAAGCAGGCAAGTAGTGCCTTTTTAGCTGATAACAATTTTGTCACATCAGAAGCATTTATGCAGTTTATATGGAAACAGCACATAGATAAATATAATGCTAGATGTGAAACGAGAAAGGTTGAGCAACCCAATAAAGATCCATCTCTAGTGGAAGAGGAAATAAAGCAAGAGATGATGGAAGAATTCAAAACCATCACCATTGAGCAGGGAAGAGATATGGTAGCACAAGCTGGAGTGCTTATCTTACCCGAATGGGATATAGCAGATGCCCTGATACTAGATGCAGTGAGAAAAGAGACTAAACCCATGGAGGGGATTACTTTCAATAAGGACAATGTTGCACTCATCATGTGGTCTCTCAAGAGAAATGAGAGTAAGAAAAGCAAAGACACCCCAGGGTCAAGTTACCTTGGTGGGATGATGGTGAAGAGAGTGCAGAGTACAGGGGTAGTGGAGGCTGCTAGCACTGTGTTAGAGACTACAAAATTTAGTGTTGCAGTAGCAGAGAAGGAAGCCAAAGATAAAGAGGCCCTCCAAGTTAAGTTGGAAATAGTTTTGAAGGCCTATAACAATGCCAAGGAGGAGGTAAGAGGTAAGGATAGCATCATTGCCAAGCTGCAGAGCCAGTTGACTAGACAATACCATCAAGGTGAGTCTTCAACACTGATGATCTCCTCTTCTCCTACAAGACCTCCACCTACTAGCCCTAACATTGAATTCCCACCATCTCCAGCACCCTCCAGCTCTCAAATGATTCAAATCACTCCCCAAGAATTAGAAAACTTGAAACAGGCTCAGGCCTTATATGCAAAGAAATATGAGGAGAAAGTAAGGGCTACAATTTCCAGTTTTGCAGATACAATAAATGCCTCATTGCTCTACAACAATGTAGGTAAAATTATGGAAATATGGAATGAGCTCAGGAGAGACAAGGCCATTTTGATGCCTAATTTTGACAGATGGAGGCCTAGGGAGCCAGATTAAGAGTTTATGTGTGTATCCTGCGATGAAGAAAGGGCCAATCCCATCATTAAATCCACTTCTGATGTCGCTAAAGTCTTAGTACAATTAGCAGAAGAAGTGGATAATGTTGATAGGAAGGTAAATTTGTGTAAAAAGGAGTACACTGATCAAGTTTTTGAGTTGCTCCTAGGAGTTTTTGCTAGCCCGGATCAATTAAAGGACAAACAAATATGGCTTAAGGAGATAGAAGCTAAATTGTCAGTGAGAGTTAAAGGAATTATTGATCTAGATGATGCTTCTTTCTTTGTTTTGACAATTCAAGAGATAGAGAAAATTAGGTCACATTATGGTTTTCTCAATTCAGAAGTCAACAAAATGAGAAATTCTTGGAAAAGGTTGACTAAAACTAAAGATAAAGTGATTAATTTCTCATGGCCGACAGAAGAGGTGTATAATGAGTGGACAATCAAATATGCCACCCATGATCCAGAACAGTTGGAGAGTGCCCCTGAAAAAGTAGAAGAGGTTGCAACTGAATAGCTTGTTGAAGAAACTGCAGAGGCTGAAAAGAGCTTGTAACTGCTTTTGCGAAAAGCTTGTAACCTCTTTATTTTGAAAGGAATGATTGTAACAAACTCTCCTCAAGAAGTCCAAAGCTTTGTGCATCCATGTTGTTATAAATGGATACCAGGACTAGAGGAAGAGGGATCGCAAAGAATTGTAAGAAAATGCTGCAGAAATTTATCTGAGCTTTTCTAAGTCTTAATGGAGAATCAAAATTTCTTGTAATATTTCTTGAACTAAATATCAATATACAGACCATCGTTTTTGGGTAAAGCTTTGTGTTGTCTTCAAGTGTGTTTGCAAATTTGTTTACTGTTTTCATTCTGAATAATCCAGGGTTGTTCTGTTTGAATGGAATTGCAAAGCAATTTTAGTAGAAGTGTTCATTAGCTTTTCTCTTTAGGAGGGAAATTAAAGATGTGGGGATCACTCATACCGGTAAACTCTTTTGGGAGAGTCTTTGAATTTTGATGATCATAGCTTAATTTGGAATGCGTAAATTCTTGTAGGTGTCAGGCATATACAAGGATTAATAGAAACCAAGCCAATGAGAAGCATAAAGATGTTTTGTTTGAGGAGTCTTATTTGAGTTTAGATGACTCTGTGACCTTGGATAAGGCACTAGTATTGATTGAAGTTGTTTATTGCATGTTTTGTTGATCGAAATGCTGAATTTAAGTATAACTTCCATTATTTGTTTTCATTTGATTTCAAGGTGAATAGATCCACTGATTTTCTGGACTGGTTTGCTGTGGGTTTATGTTTGAAAGTGTGAATTGAATTCACAAAGTTATACCCACCTAGGCTCTGAGTAAGCCCGAAGTGTAGAAGGTTTAATCAAACCTTGTCATATGTTGTCTTGAGAATTTCCTTATCTTTGACGTCTCTTCTGCACCGATTTTAATCATTTTACTTTAAGGATGTTAAAGGGAATCAAATTTTGAAGACAACAGAGTCAACCATTACTACTATCTTATGACTCTTGAATCATGAAGCATGCACACAGGGGGAGAGTGTGTCTTAACCAGATGCAATCAATGGAGAGTTTATTGGTGTCAGACTAAGGTTCCCTTTGCCATTGCTGTCAAAGGGGGAGAGAAACCAAAAAACAAAAATGTTGACATCAATGCCAAAGGGGGAGATTGTTGGCATTGAGTTGTCATTGATGTCAACCAATATTGCAGGTAGGCTACCGATAGAGGTATGTCATTCGGTATAAAGAAGAGTGTACCGGTATGGTGAAAGACAAATAATATTTTGAGAAGATTAACATAAAGGCTTGTCAATCGGTATGGAAGACAAGTAGTTATTGAGACTATCAGTGATTTCACCAGTATGAGGTGAGTTGCATATGTGTGTTAGCACAATTGATTACTGGTAGAGCTTAAACTGGTCTAGAGGTTAGTTGCCTATTTATGATGAAGAGGTAGAATGTTAAAGTAATCACAAACCAACAGAGGTGAAGAGGTGCTATCGGTGTAGTGTACACTACTGGTTAGCAGGAGGAGAAGGTCTCACCGGTAAAGGCTTGTACCAATATTATTTTGCTGAACATTCAAGTTTAAACCAACCTTGTGTTGGTGAGATGAGTGTATGACCATTGTGATACCATGTGGACCTAAGGTGGAAAACATGTAGAGGTCGATGAAGCCTCCATCGACATGGTTGTTGAAACAGCTAGTCAACATTAATGAAACAACCAAAAATCACGAGATGGTAACTGACTAATGCGGCTCAAGGAATAAAGAATGAGAGAGAAATATCAGGGAGTAGTTGGTGCCTAGATCGAAACAAAGAAATAAGACTGTAAGATGACCTCGAGAAGGAAACGGCTGGACTGTAAATGAGTCAACAGATTTCAAGGTAGAAAATTATGGACGAGATTGTTATCTTTAGCAAGTATGCATTGGATAATGGAAAACGTGTACATATGCATTCCTCAAGTATAGGTGATCAATCTAAGATAGACTCGATCGGATCTCATGTAGATTTTTTTAGGTGAAGGAAACCCTAACCGCCCTAAGTTTGAATTGTTTCTTGGTGGGAAAGCTCAAGTTTAAAATATGATGACTTGAGACTGTGATTGTTGCTGCTGTAGAGAGAAGAAAAGTGTGAAATTGATGTCTGAGAGCTGAAGAGATAAAGACTTGAAGTGTCTATGAGCGAATATTTGACTGATAAGGAGAAGAAAAGTAAACCGGTGTAAGGAGCAATCGGTGGAGTGTGCATTGAACACAGAGGTAACAAACTGGCAGAAGTTGTGCCTGATTAAGAGTGATCAAGAGCGAGTTGAAGGTGGGAAGACATTGTGAGAGGGGATTTAGAAAAGTTATCAGCAAATTCAAGTTGCAGAGTGGGTGGAGAGAATACATACCAGTAAGGGTGAAACCAACAAAGGAGAATTTTTTAAGGTTGCAAAACTTCATTTGCAACAATGATTTCATTTGTATAACTGAGTTTTATATTGTTTTCACTAAGTTGAAGCTTAGTGCAGGGTTTGTAGCTCCTTTAGGTTGTAGCCTATAAATTGTGTAGGGGTTGGTGCTCCTTTGAGTTGGTGCTCATAAATCAGGGTTTGGTGTTCCTTGGGTTGGTGCCCTAAATAGTGTAATAAAAGATTTATTGTGAAGCTGGATTGGAGCAGAAGATCTCCAGTAGCTATTCTCACTGAGGTTTTTCCCACATTGGTTTTTCCTCATATATATTGGTGTTGTGTGTTTCATCCTTATGCATGTGTTATATTAATGTTTTAGCAAGTCCTTACACACACCTTGTTTGCACTATTTGAGCTACCGGTTAGCACTTAGTTTGTTTTATATATTACTTGTAACTCCTTGTTGAAGGAAAAGAGTTTAAATCATTGATTCACCCTACCATTCAGTGATCCATTGTGTCCAACAACACATTATAACTAATATATGTCATAATGGCTTTGCGAGAACTAAAATTCATTTATTAAACTTGAGGTCGATAAATGTAGCAACACACACAAAAAGCACATAATTAGAAGTGTAAATCCATAAGTGTATAAACATATTCATATACATGTATGTATATACATATATGTATACATATACATATACATATGTATATGTATATGTATATGTATATGTATATGTATATGTATATGTATATGTATATGTATATGTATATGTATATATGTGTATGTGTGTATACATATATATGTATATATGTATATATATAGACACACATATATATATGTATGTGGATATATAGATTTATATATGTATATGTATATATGTGTGTGTGTGTGTATATAAATATTTATATATGTATATGTATATATGTGTGTGTGTGTGTGTCTATATATATACATATACATGTATTTATATAGATACATATATACATATACATGTATATATACATACATATATATATGCATACACACACACATACACACACACACACACATATATATACATGTATACGTGTATGTATATATATATATGTATATGTGTATGTATACATATATATATGTATATGTGTATGTATATATATGTGTGTGTGTGTGTGTGTGTGTACATTTATACATGTATATATATATATATATGTATACATTTATACATGTATATATGTATACATATATAGTATATATATGTGTGTGTATACATATATATACATACATACATGTGTATGTATATATACATGTATATATGTATACATATGTACATATATGTATGTATACATATGTACATATATGTATGTATACATATATGTATATGTGTGTGTGTATTAACTAAATTAAATATTCACATAAACAAGTCGGATTACTACCCAAAAGAGGGGTTCGAGCAAGAACAAACTCTACGAGGGTTGATGCCTCTATTAACAATTCAAAAAAAAAATACTAATAAGGCATGAACGTCGATTACATCATAATCAACTAGATGGTAAAGTAGATCGATTATGATCAGTTGGAAAGGATAAAAAGGAACATTGTTTATACAAATCGATCCATAACAAATGAAAAAGATAATAGTTGCAGGCCAATACGCCTAATGATAGTAGAGAAACAACAACACAACACCCGAACCAAACATGGGTGGAGTTGACGTTGGGAAGAAAGTAAGGCAAGGTATGAAATAAAGCATACTAGTTTAGTGTTTGGCTAGAATACAATAGCATACCAAATATGCAAACACAGAACAACATGCAAATGCAACCCCAATCGATATTAGACATCGTTTAAATGAAAAGAGCTCACTAGTTTTAGGAGTTAGCAACATAAATAAGGGAACATACCGATAAGAAATCGATTAATTAAATTTATGATTGGAACCAAGAAAGGTCTAAGCTTAAAGGAAAAAAAAGGAAATTGAACAATAATGAATTAGTATGACACCAGAAGAATATTGCTCATAAGAGAGCAAAGGTAAGAAGTAAGAAGTAAGACTTTTGAATATAGAAACAATTAATACAGGACAACATGTCGATGAAAGCATACGAACAATAGAACATTGCATGTCATTTAAATTGAAAAAAGGAAAGGCATTTAAATGCATAATAGGTAGGTCGGGAAAAATATGTTAGAGAATATAGTAGTGAATAACATGAGAAATTTAGGGAAACCAAACGACTAAGCCTAGGAAATTGCAATAGCATAGTGTAATAAAGTATACCAAGTGTAATATTTAGTCAATCAAGAAAATAAATTTGATCATAGCTATCTATTTGAAACTCATAATGCACTGACTCCATCTATTAGACACAATGCACCACTGAGAGGGGGGTGAATCAGTGGTTCTCAAAATTTTCCCTTTAACTATCCTATGTGAGTATACTGGTTATCAGATCTAACTCAATGCATACTTACCAGTTAGAGGGGAGACCACCACAAATGCAATCACACACAAAGGGACATCACATAACACCATCATATACGAGGAAAACCCAAGATGGGAAAAACCTTAGTGAGAAATGATACTAGAGACTACTGCTCCAATCCAGCCTCACAATGAATATATGATTAAAATGTTTAGGGAACCAACCCAAGGAGCTACAACCCTTGATTTTAGGGCACCATCCCAAGGAGATACAACCCCTGTATCGAGCTACAACTCAGTGAATACAAAACATAATCATTTACAAATTAACAACCTTGTTATGAATGGATTTTGTAACTCTTCTGCAAGTCTCTCTGCTGGATTTTCTATCCAGTTAACTGCCAGTTCTCTACCTCACCCACTCAGTGCTGCAATCTTATCTCCTGTTGCAACCTTATCTCATGCTAGTACATATCGGTTTACACTCTTCTGCATGATGATGGTCACCAATGACAACACATCAACTCTTCTCTTATACCGGTTATCCTGCTATACCAGTTGACATCAATGATAACAGTACCAACAATCTATCATATCGGTTGCATCCTTCTATACCGGTTGACATCAATGACAACACAATGCCAATACCATCAACCAGATGGTAATTCAAGAATAGGTCTTATATCATAAATAAATTAAATACTGAGAGGTTCCTACGTAGATTTAGAATGAATAGGGGGAGAGGATACAAGAGCACCAATCCCAAATTTGGTAACTACAGAGATCCACACAACTATCATATACCATACGATTTTAAAAAGGAATGCAAGTTTAGAATCACATTGGCAAGGTTACCACACAAACACAATTTCAATTTTGACAAAAGCTAACTCTTGGGGGGAAAAAAGTATATAGAGAATTAAGGGAGCAAAAGAAAACTCAAAAACACAATTTCATTGGAAACCCTCAACATATAGATCTATTGAGTAATAACAAGGTCAAAAATGACTCCAACCTAGAGTCCTATGCTCGCAGGAGAGTTTGTGGCATTGCAGAGAGATCCTCCTCTTTCCCAAGAACGATTCTAGAGGCGCTTCACACCTTCAAATCAACTCCTGAATCCTGAACCCAAAACTCCCAATCCCCAAAATTGATTCCAAGACCCAAAATCCCCAATCCCCAAAATTGATTCCAAGACCCAAAACCCCAACAATTTCTTAGGAAAAAAAAAAATTCACAACCACCCAAATTCTCCTCCCCTTCTTTTTCAAAAAAAAGCAGAGAGATCTCCCCCTTGCCAAAATGTAACTCCCAAACAAATAGCATGCAAGATATTTTCCCACTACCTCCATTAATTAATTAAATTTTGTAACTCCCTTATGCACATTCATATTTTTAATTTTAAAACAAATAAATATTAATTACTTTTTTTATAAATTGATTTTCTATGAGCACCATAAAATCCCAAAATAAATATCTAATTCCCTTGTAAAAGGCCCTGTCACTGGGCTTGGACATGGCTATATCCTTGGGCATCAAGGATCTTGTAATTGAAGGGGATTCGTTGGTAACCATCCAATGTGTTATGAAGAAGAAATCTAATTGTTGGAAATTACAATATGTTTTGGAGTTAATTTTACAACAGTTGGCTTTCTTTGATTCCTTCTTGATCACCCATTGCTTCAGAGAAATTAATATAATAGCAAATTATTTGGCAAATTTAGCCATTGAAACTAAGGCAAACTTATGGGATATAAGTATGGATGAGTTCCCGCCTTCGCTTCTGAAACATTTGCATTAAATCTTCTTGGTTTTTCTTAATTATGTTCTCACAAAAAGTCCTTTAGCACCCTTATGCCTTAAGAAGGTAACATGTTTGGGGTTTATGCGTAGGTGGTAAGCATGCTTAGTAGGCAATTCCTAGTTGGCTATTGAGTATGCTTATGATCTGTCATAAGCAGCAAGGGTGGTACCTGTTATGGTATTAAGGTGGCGCCCTATCAGCAGATTGGTTTCGAGGGTGATTATAATTTGGTATTTTTGATCTGCTTTGCCCTCACTTGTGTGTTTTAAAGGCTTTACTGTTTTATGAAGTACGAAGGAAATGTGTTTCGGTTGTAATCATTCACGGTTTTTTATGAAACCATTATGATAAGAAGTGTGTAGCTTGTTATGTGGCACCGGTTGGGATATGAAGTACTGGTTTCAGCCGCCACCCTCGTGCAAAGTCCATTATTTATGGTTTATCTTGTATGAGATTTAATCTTGCTTCAATTGGCTTTACTTATAATTATGAAGTACCATGATTATCTCGGTTCACGTTTTTGGTGGCGACTGGTCTTTAAAAGCCGATTTCGTTCTCAATACAACAGTAAATACTTGAATTATTCTTGTTCGAGCTCTGTTTCATATGTCGAGTGCTTTTTCTCTTTCAAGATATAGGGTCATTGTCGAATGCTCGATTGAGAGGGAAAATGAGGATCCCAGTAATAATTCTAAAATGCTTGGGGAAGTGTTCTTTTTGCTTACTCCTCAGGTGGATTTTGAGGTTCGCAGGTTGCTAGGTTCTCTCTGGTTGCAGTCAGGTCTTTCCTTTTCTGGCTCTAAGATTTTGTCTTGATTTCTTACTGTTTTCTATGACATTTTTCTTGATAAGGATTTACTCCATCTCTTGGTTCATACGTTTATCTCTCCCTTGATTTTCTCCTGGGAGCTTGTTAGTTCTGCATTGGATAATTATCATTTTGAGCTGGGCTCTTTTTATTATGGGGGTTTTCTTCCTCACTCTAATCTGTTGGATAATGGGAATTGTGGAGTTTTATTGTTCGAGCTGAGAATGGGGTTATTATGTGATAGATTGGGGGACACCTTGCATGCTTTTGAATCCTTGCTAGAATTGGTTCCCTCACAGTTTGTGGATAAAGCCTTAGTGGTGCTTGTGGGTTTACATTCTCTGCTCTCTTTTGGTTTTTTGGCCTTAGCTCCTCCACGGTTAGAATCTCCCTTGCAAATCATTCCTCCTTTGATCATAGACAAAGAGCCCCCTATTGAGAGCTCAAGTTCTTGGTTTCAGAACTAACTATGTGTGCAAATATGTTGATGTCTTTTTGATGCAGGGTTCTGATCGGTTGATATATCTTTATGACAAGCTTGGGAAGCCTTGTGGCTGGGTACCTCCTCTACATATTACTCCTCATAATTTTTTGGGTCATATGGATAATGATATGTATATCTTCGATAAGCCATGTAATGGGAGGGTGATGAATATCAAATATGTAATTGGGGTTATGGGGTTTTTTTGGGATAATGATATGTATATCTTTGAAAGCTATGTAATGGGAGGGTGATCAAAATCAGATATGTAATTGGGTATATGGTGTTTTAAAATTACTTTTTTTGGGCCACAACCGGAGGTTTTCTTGCGGGTTCTTTCCTGTTGGTATGCCCTTTGAACCCATTTGTATTTTCAAAATTCAAAACTAATAAAATATAAGTTTAGTGGCTTGCCCACTTTTATCAAAAAAAAAAAAATTATTTCAAAATGGTAAGGTAAATTAAATCACTTAGCTAATGCAATTAGCTTAATATAATATTGTGAAATTTTTAAATTTTTTAATTAATTAATCATTAATACTCAATTACCGTTGATTTAATAATATTAGTACTCTCTCACTAATAATAAGATCGATAAGTATTAAACTATGCACAAGAGTAACTAATTACGACACACAAAGACTAACTGGACAAGACTGGACAACCTTAAAGCCAACAACAATCACAAGGATACCTGGCAAGGATCTTGTTCCCGTAGAAACGATGGCCATGTCAAGGGTCTGACTGATATCTCTAGTTTTCAACATTACTATTGGATCAAAGAGCATGCTCAGACCTGAAGATTCAGGTAGAGTTGATGCTCGGTACCTGCAGCGGCATAAACAAATTGTCGAACATATATATACATAAGATCCATATAACATCATACTATTAAAAGGGAATGGAAGCGACATAGCTTACTCGTAAAGAGTAGTGTGGCGCTTTTCCCTTTCACCCAAGCACATTGAAGATAAAACACAGTGTATGTCAAATCAAATAATCGATAAATATAATGATTAAATCCTAACAACACATATATAATCCATCTCAATAATCATCTAACTATTTGAGCATAAATAACATCATAGTCAACAACATGTAAATCATCATAATACCAATGATCCATAGAGAATGGAGTATGAATATCACATGTAAATCCAAATGACATATAAAAACATCATATCCAAATAAAAATTTGACCAACACCAAAAAGGGTCGAAGCCACACAAAAACTCGAAACCACAAAGTCCGACAAGCCAAAAGGAGATTGAGCACTACAATTTGCATCTCGTATTGATTAAATTTTGTCTATCATCAACTAATATTCTTTACTTCTTATTAGCAATTCTTCTACTCGCTCATATTTCCGATCAACCATTTATATATGATCATATATCATTTGTCTTATATAGAATGTGTCTTTCTTGAAACTAGATGATCATCTATCTTTTTTCCTATACAAGATGTGTCCTTCCTAGAACCAAACTTGATCAATCCAATCAATCTCTTCTACCCAATCAAATTCATACATGTCATAAAGCTTACCATTCTTCTATTTTTCATATAACATTCTTCTTTTTTAAAGAGATCATGCATGCCTTCAGCACACAAACAATCTCTTGAGTGACATCCTACCTCCATCACTCGACATACTAGAGCATATTTTTCACTTTTTCTTTGAAACAATGCTATTTTGAACATTGTCTCAAAGAGGGGCAAAATGTAGACACCTAAAATTGTCTCACACCTACAAACATCAATTTCTTTAATTGTTGCTTCTTATTAATTAAATACTTTCAATTATTTAACTAATTTGAATTTATTCTTCTAAAATTAACATTATTCCTTCATTTCAAATTCATAATTCAAATTTCCCCCAAATTCATGATCAATTAATCTTTAATCATTTCCCTTCTAATATTAATTAAATAATTTTATTATTTAATTAATTTTACTTATTTACTTTAATTAAATAATCTTTACTATTTAATTAAATCAACTTCTACTATGTTCTCATATGATTAAATAATGTCTTCAAATTATTTAATTAGATAATAATATCCTCTTCTTAATTTATTTAATCTGATTTGTCACACATTTTGAAAGAATTTCATTTCCCTCAAAAATTAATTTAATTTCCTTCTCATCTCAATTTCAATTTCACATTTTTGAAAACCAAATTTCCTCTAAATTCAGTTCTACCTCAATTTCCTGCATCACATTCTGAAAATGGCTAACTACCACTGACTCTCAGTTCTACTACTAACTTGTCCATTAACTCACCAATCACTTTTTCAAACTACTTAATCAGTCCCCCCTTTTTTAAAATCGCCTTTTCTAACTAATCAATCAATTCTCTTAACTATTCAGTCAAATTAGTTTCAAATCAATTAATTTAGTCTATCTCAATCATGTAACTAGTTTTGCCTTGTAATAATCTCCATCTATTCTATCTAAACAGTCTTCAATTGTTGATCAATTATGTTGTCAAATCAATCATGATTGCTGATTTGAATCCTAAAAATCTATAAAATCAATGTTATACTCAATCATTATCAACCACAATCTTTGAATTCTTATGCTTATACTATGTGGTTATTTATGCAACTCTGAGAACCATAATCAAAATACCAAAATCAAGAAGGAGAAGGACTGCAATGTCAGCCAAATACCCTAGAGAAAATAACTAATCTAACAAACAATGGAGATACTTTTTTTTTAAATCATATACTAATACATCATGTAATTTCACTATTACTCATATGTAAACATCATGTAATTTCACTATTACTAATACATCATGTAATTTCATGATTGCATAAACAACTTAAACATAACCATAATCTCAACAACATACCATGCAAGCAGTATAACAATACATCTCGCTAACATTCACTCCCTAAGGTATATCAACATCATTACTTACTATCAATAACACATAAAAACATTCATATCATGAAATCATTAACATCCATTTCATTTAAGTTCTACTCAATTATTGTCTTCCTATCGCAAGATTATGAGTTATAAAATGCATATCATCATAACCCCATTAACTTTCTAAGTTCATTTTAAAGCATCAAATCAAATGTTCTTAATTCCCATATCTTCTATTATTCATCTATCACAACTAGATTACTTCCTTAAGATAACCATTGCACATTTCATCAAGATTACTATCCATAAACATATGCAAGATTATAACAAAAAGTACTAGTCTTCTTTCCAACTAGGATCACATGCTACTAAACCAATTCCATAACCATATGATACAACAAGTATGCACATAATTTAATCATTCAATTTCCTAGTCCAACCTAGGATCTCCATCTTAACATAATGAACATTCTACAACGTGAACCATACAATCAATACAACATCTTATTCCATTACAAGATCATAGTCTCTACATCATCATGTCCTATTACATAAGATTACATGGTACAAGTACACAGTCTCCTTTACATTTACACAGTCATCATGATACAATATACTTTCTCAAACACATAGGATTTAGCTACGTAACTATCTGCCTAATGAAGAATCATATAATCCATATCCAAGCACACTTCCATCCAATGAAGAACAACCCAATGGAATAAGGTATCAAACCACTCGATCATGTGGAACCAAATAGGAACCACCCCCCGTGCTAGGAGATGACATGGGGTTCCAACTCACACTCAAGACTTATGTCGATACCTAACAACCAAGTGACTCAAAAAGACATCCACAAAGATAAAAAAACATAAATAATAAATCAAATCACATCACAAGGCTAATCATAAATCAATAAACTCTTAGAGGAGAACCTACAATCAAGGCATAAGGATCATGGAAACATGTAAGGAAAGAGTGTCATCACATGTAGTCACCATGAGAACCTGGGAACCTATCTCGACATCCATGATACTCATTTGGAGCCATCTCAACCTACAAGTATATCAAGGGAGTTTGGCTTACCTAGATCACCAAGGTCTTCTCAACCATTCCTGAATCAACATAAACATCCCAGGGATATGAGTTGAGGCCATAAATTCATTTCTTATCTTATTAAGGTGTTTTACCTCTACCCAACCCACTTATGATTAATTAATTATGTTATCAATTTATTACAAAATAAACTCCCAATGAGATATCCTAGCAGTCTAGACCTTGGGTGACCTGGTTGTCTACAACTCCTGACCCTAGTCCCTCATATGGAAGCCCACTCCCCCTAACCATGGACCAAGACCTTAGGGTAAACATAAATCACAATGACATCACAATAACATCATGAATGCCCGACATAAAATGAATCCAAAATCACAACATCAGTAATAAAAATTGAAACATAATATGAATCATACACCCATATGCAAAGCATGAGCCTCCAACAAATCAATACAACAATGGACCAAGGCAAATATATGAGATCAAAAGATAATCCAAAAGCAATACCAATCCTCAATAGTGGGGTAATCATCCCATTGGAACTCTCATAACCATTCCTCAACAATGAAATGAGAAATACAACATCAAATAACCTCTCTGAGAGTCCAAAACAATCACATGGAGCCTCTGGAAGACACTCAGAAACCTGAAAAGTGACCAAAATAGACAAAACTATCAAACTAGCTAGTGCAAGGAAATTCAGCACATGCATGGTGTAGATTAGCACATTCATGTCTTAGAATAGTGAAACCAAGCATCCTTTTAATGCATCCATGCAATTTTGTGGAGCATAGAACCCAAAATGTAAAAAATGACTCAAACAAACAAACGGATTAACGAAACTACCCAAAATTGCTCATGGGCACACAAAATGAATAGATAACACTCTCGAAAGGTGCGGGAGGAAAAAATAAAGCCAAAGGAATTCTCAAAACAAAACTATGATATCTCATAATAATAATAAAAAATACCATTTCCCAACACCTCCTTTACACAAACTTACTCAGACTTGCCCAGAACTCTGAATACAACTCCAATACATGAAAAATGATACAATGAAGACTCAATACACAAAAAGAAGGATAAACATGGTTCCCTCAAACCTAAAGTGAAGGAAAAATCCATACCATCAAATACAGTGCAAGCAAGCATTACAATCACATATATTTATCCCATAACACTTGAACAAGGAAAACACCACAAATCTCTTTCCAATTCAAATAAAAACAACATAATATAAATATCAAATTCCCAACAATCCCTAAAAACAATCTTTTGAGAAGACACAGTGAATACAAATATTTTCTGAAACCAATAGGCAAAATAAATTTAAAGCTCCAAGCTGGAAAAACAGTGTGATGGCAAGAATATTCGAGGTAGAGAAAATCCAATCTAGCAAATCCAAGCAAAACAATATTCAAATCCAAGCTCCAATGAAATCAAATCTCCAAATGCAAGCAAAAATCTTTTGGAAGCTAAACCAACATCATTCACAAAAAGCTCAATAAATAAACAATTAATTCAAAACTATAGAAAAACATCAACCAATCAAAATATTCTATAAAACTAAATAATATGCCTACCATGCACAATAATGAGACAAGTAATATTTAATAGTATTATTTACTCACCTCTCACAACTTAGCAAATAGGGTAAAAGGGTAGGTAGGTTATGTAATATATCCAATAACCATATAATAACAAAGGTTAATATATATTTAATAACAATAATATTATAAATGTTAGTAAATTAATAATAAATTAAATAAAACCATATAAATAAATTCTACAATAATTAATTAATTAATTAACAATAAGAAAATCAAATCAAATAGATAATAAATCATGATTATTTAACAATAAATTAAAAAGGAATCAATTAAACAATAAATCATCAAACCAATAAAATAAAATAAACATTAGAACCCAATAAATAAATAATAGCAACCAATAAATAAAAAAAATAAATAAATCATCAAATAATATTAATACCTTAATCTAACCACTTATTAAACTTGTTATCTCTAAACTTTGCACCCTAGCTAAGTTGTAATAACTTAGCAAGTTAAAGAAACATGGGATCACTCCAAGGTTGTGGGTCACCTATAACTAGACTGAACCTCTAGATAAGGCTGAGTCCTAGCTGGTAATCACTCTAAACTACTTGTTTTTTGAGAAAAGGGAAAGAAGATAACTTTGAAACTTGTAAGTACTATTACTGCAACTAAAGGAAAATGGCTAAGTGATACACCAAACTTCGAGTTATGATACTCATAAAATCGGACACTTAAATACTATAATGACATAAATGAACTTATGCAACTCACTCTAACATACCTATACATAAAAATTTCACAGAAATATTTGAATGTACTTGCTCAATAATGAAAGGAAAACTTCACAATAAAAAACTCATAACATTTATCTAAATACAATCTGCAACCTGCATAGTGCATTTCTCACAAAGAAGGTATGAAAAATTAGATGGAAATATAAGGAAGATGAAAACACTTCACTAACAATTCAATCAATCTCACAAAAGTGCACAACTCTACAAATAGTAAGAAGGTAATGACACTGTCAAAATAGTCTCCAAGGTAACTTCTACATGTATCAAAATATATGAGTTACCAAAATATCACAAAACTGAGCAAAGGACTATTAAAAGTCACTAAGGTCCAAATCTGCATAATCAAGAACTAACTCTCAAAATGAGTTACAAAAAGAATATATCCTTTCTCATTCCCTCCAAAAATCCTAAAAACTAGGAACCACCAACAAACAGGGGTCGGATACAAATAATAATCCTCAAATCTAGCAAGTGAATCCATCCCCAAAATTGATCACAAAGGTTGAAATGGTCAACCTTGACCAAGCCCTTCATAAAGGTAAGATAAAAACACTCAAAGATGTTGCAAAAGTGCTTTTAAAAGGTCAAAAAAGAAACCCCCTAAATCTTTGGCATGTTCTTTCCAACTGAACCAACCGCCCCTATATTCTCTCTCAAGGATAACTACTACAAAACTATATCTCCTTGAACAAGTCCTCATCAATAAAGAGAGTGTATATTATATTTTTGCACAAAGATACATGATTTTAATGATTTATAGTATCATCATAAAAACATGTATTTACATATTAGCATTGGTGCAAAAATTACAAGAAAAGGGGGTTTGACCATGCATACTTAATGAAAAATAATTCCCAAGGACTTTGTTGGTTAACAGATTTGTCCTTTGATAAAACTACCATAACACCACTCTATTTCCCTTTGAAGAACAAAACATTAACCAAATAGTTGGGCAAAATTTTGAAAGTTCCCCTCTCAATTTTTCTAAGGTACATCTCCCTCTTTGGATTCTCAATGAATGAAAGCAAGAAAATGAACTACGCATATACTTTTAACTAGAAAATACGAAAGGTATTTTTCACATCTACACATAACTATGTTGTAAATGAAATTTTTAAAATATATATTTTTTGAAATGACAAAGCTCACTGACTTTGTTATATTTCACACTTTCCATTCAAAGTAACTTTCAGACTAAATTACTCCTTAAGTGCATAACATTCCATAAAGAAACAAAGATTATTTTGACAGAAATGAACTCCCACAGAAATTCAATTTCATACACCAAACACACAAATTTGAGGCTTCAAAATAATCCTTTCATTCATTCACAGATAAATGAGTATTTCCTTTGAAATATTATATAACTGCAAAAAAAAATATACGAAGTCTAAAAGCTAACCAAAACTTGGACCTTCATATAGTCTTTTAAAAACATATAAATAGTCACATATCGACTAACTAAAATTTAGGGAAACACAGAGTTATATAACTCTGCCCCTGAGTCAAGATTCAGTTCTAAAAGCATAACCAGAAAACTAACTTTTGAAATTGTCCTATCATTTATCACTAAACAATTTCCAAAGGGCTTGCACAACAGAGATAGCAGCTACGGAACAAGATCTTCGGGATGGTTTTGTGTTGTGTCGGTGACACATTTCCACTCTAAATGGGTGGCTGAGAAGTTTTGTATAATGAAAAAAGTGTGGAAGTCCAATGTGAGCAATCCTCTGATGCCATATCTCTTTGTCTCGCCTAACCTGGGCCATAATGTCTGCATGACTTCCCAAGTGTTCTATGCACAGGAAAAGGAGGGATTCGATCTTTTCCACAGTTGAGAAGTCATTTGTTGTTAGAGTCTTTGCTTCCCTGACATAATTAATTTTCCCCTCAAAAGATTGAGTAATGACTTCTAAACTCTCTATGGTTTTCCCACTCTCTTTCAAGAATTTAATCCGTATGCACTTCAAATCATTCTGCATATATAGAATGAGTTGATCTAACTCATCTCGCAGTTTAGCAGATTCTTCACATCCCTATTCAGCTACATAATTTTTCCACTCAATGTTTTTCCTGAAAACATAAATGATATTATCATCCAGGCCCTGTCTTGATTTCTCCAATAGAAACTTCATGATTCCATACTTTTGTACATCAACCATTTGAGCTACCACGAATTTCCATTTGGTTTCTTCTTTCTTCCAATTGACAATTTTTGTTTCTAGTTCCTTCATCACAGTTATGGCATTTTCATACACCTTGCTCAAATTTTTAAAGTATTTCATGCCGGATTGAGTGATCCCCTGCAACCATTCTAGAAAAATCTCGGTCACCATCTTACTCTTGTGAATTTGGCCTAGAAGTTATTGATTAACAAGCGACTTAGGATCGAATGACATTGGCAGCTGTGAAATCGGCTGAACATTAGGATTATGAATAGCATCTATGTATACTGCCATATGCCTCAGTATTTCCTTGAGATCATGTTTTTCTTTCTCATCCTTCCACGTCCTATTTATTATTCTTTTGGTGGAGTCTTCCAAATGGTGTGTGTTTGCTACACATGTTCCAACACCCAAATTAACTCTTTCAACACTGAAATCTTTTGCCGATGGATTTTCTACTTCCTTATCCGAAATAGGGCGAGCTATCTCTGCATTCCAATTACTTGTTTCTTAATCAAACTCTATTTTCAAAATTTTCTTCAACCTTTTAGACTTTGGGGTTTTACATAGGTATTTGCTAACCATATCTTCAATAGGCACCGAGATAGGAACCACATTTCTCTTTTTACTACTATGGTGCAGGGGCACCTCATCTACACTCAAATCATGACCCTAAGGATGAAGACTAGGATCATTAGAGTGTGTTATTGTGTGTTTTTTTTCATGTATGCAATAAACCCCACCATGTAAGCCCATGTCACCAATTAGGCAATTTGATAAGCCAATTGGGACAATGTGGTCAATAGAGGTAGTAGATGGTTTAGTTTTGTATTTGACAAGTTTTTAGACATGTTTTATGAGTGTTTGGTTGATCCATGTATGTGGATTCCAACCTTAGCAAGTATGACAACATTTTGTGCAAAATTGCAAGTTTGTACAATGCAGCTTTTGAGTGCAAAAGTGCAACTTTTTGAAATTCGGTTGGGGGAAGCCTTTCAAAAGCTCCAACCTACTCCAAATTAGTGGGAAACCATTGGAGAGTTGTATAATCCTTGTGTACATGATTCCCAAGGTTGTTGCTATTGTAAGTGGAGTTTGTGAAGCAATAAAACACAAAATACTAAAGTTTTACCAAAAATTCTGAGTTTGCAGGACTTGCGCGTGCCTGTACGGATTGATTTGAACCACACCATCCATGGAGTAGATAGAGGGATGAAATATATTTCTTTTGGTAGTGGTCTGAGGTCCTAATTGTATCGAAGTAGAGAGAACCCTCCATTCTTCTGACTACAACCTGGAATTTGAGGGTTTGGAGAGGGTTTTAGAGAAACATGGCCTTATCTTGCATTCTAGTCCATTAGAAGATTATTCCTTTGGAGGGATGTAGGATAAGCCTCTTTACTTTAGGTTTTTCATTTTTTGTTTCAAGGTAAACTTGGTTTTGTAGAGATAGGAGCAAAATTAGGTAGGCATCTCTATGTGACTATTTAAGACAAGATTTAGGACAGTCATCATAAAATGTCATAGCAGTGGATTCTAGGCATGCAACCCTGGAATTAAAGGTCACTCACCATCCCCCACATTCCCATAGAGTTGGTTTTCCATTTTGGATTCATTGTTTAGTATTTTCTTTGGAAAATAGGCCTAATTTCCCCTATTAGGTCTCTTGGCCCCTAAAGGGATCAGACCTTGTAATTGCAAACATGGTCAAACCATTTTGGGGATCAGTGCAACTTCCAAAAGGTTATTTGAATGGTAATTTTTATGTATGGGTGTGTGGAACATTTTGGAGTTAAGATCCATTTTATCGCCAAATAGGGCTACAAGCCTAGGGGGTAGGTTTCTAAAGGAGGTATAAGGAATTAGGGTCTAATCCCAAAACCAATGCTTAGACCAGTTTCTAATGGCCATAAATGAGCCAAATCCTAAGCCCTTGGGAGCAGGGTGTCATAGGATGGTGTAGGGTAGGTATTGAGGCATTTACTCATCTTGCGTAGGCCCAAGCCTAGTGAACTTGTGAGTAGTTTCATCCAAGGTGTGGAGTCCTTCCTTGCAAGACCCTTGTGATCGCTTGAGGGGTCAAAAGTCTAACCTTGTTTGGTCTTGTCCTTAGGTGTGTGGGAGGGGCTTTGCATCATACTAAGGGTGGTGTTTAACCAATGGGGAGTACTGGAACTTGCATCTTTCTTTGCTTGGGATTGCTCAACACTTACATTGGCCAAGATCAATGAACCTTCGGTGCCTCCTTCTTTTTTAGAATCTTCAATATCTCCAACTTCCAACGTGGGTATCTTGAAGTTTTGTTCAACCATTCCGCTCTCAGCTTCAAGTGACCCTTCCAAATCAACCACCATTGTACGCTCTGGCAACTTGTTACCTTTGTTCTTGGTTCTTGACCTGGTAACACGAGCTAGAAGCTAGCTAAAAAGAGACTTCTTTGAACCTTTGACAGTGTCTACCTCTGACTTAACCTTGGCACCACCTGCAACATAAGTTTTAATAGATTTATGAGACAAAACTTTTTGAACAGGAGTATCCTCGATTACTAATTTTCTCAGTCTTTTTTTTCATAGCCACTGCTCTATTCTACAGATAAAAGGGAACGTCCTCATTTTAATATGATCTTCCTCTTTATCCCATTCTATCTTAGGGATTGGGGAACCCTATACTTTTTCTACATACTGTGGGTCAATAAAATTTTCACCATTATCCACAATTCTTGTTATATTCATTTTGAGATGAAAGGAAATAATCTGGTCCACTGTAAACCTGGAGAATGTTCTCCTTCACACTTCAAATTTATCTCCGCAGTCCTCCCAGAAATCTTCAGGTTGTAGAACATGAGAGAAGTCCTCTTTAAGGGCTAAATTTGCCCTAGCATAACCTTTGCTATCAAAATTTGGTCGAGTTGCATAGTGTTGAAGGTTAAGCCTTCTAAAATCAACTTCTAGGTTCAAAGCATCAGAAACAGAGTGGCAAATATAATAACCCAGTTCAACTAGAAAAGAAATGCCTGAATCTTGTTTGGCCAGAGTCTTCTTGTTAATATGAGCAAGTTGTCTACATAGTTCAATTAGCACAAAGTGATCAAGGGCAAACCTTGGTAGTTTAAATGGTTCTCCTTTGAACCCTCCATCCCTAACATAGGTGAATCGAGGATACTAAATGAAATAACTTCCATATGTACTCACTAGCTATATTGCCTCATCAGATCATTGTTTGTTCACATTTCCTTATAGCTCATAAATCAGTCTCCCTGCAAACACATTGTGAACTCTTCTAAAATCCTCATGACATTTTTTTACCTGCAGGTATGGATGGTAATCATAAATTTTCATTTCATCAACCCATTCCACATGATGCAGACCTGGCCAAGGTCTGATACATGCCAAACAATAAAACAAGTATGAGGACATATAAAAATTCTTATTTACGTGGCAATTACTTAGCCCTCCATGCAATCTCTCAACAATTAATTGTGCCAAGTCTATATATCTCTTCTCATCTAATATGACCTGGATGAAAAAGTACATCCAGTCTTCCCAATAAAATGCATGTTGGCTTCCTTTTACCTTATGCAATAAAATGACAATGTCCCTCACTTCTTTAATCAAATGTTCTCTAGTTAAGGGCTTGGGCAGTCTGGAACTGCCCTTCTAAAATTTCGGAAGTCAATTTTTGGCTATAACACTTTTGTACTGGGTTTTGTTTTTTGAAAACAACCCATATGAGTTGGTGATTGTCCAATCTTCATACGACTCTTTAGCGGGAATTTTAAAGACAGTCATAATAGTTTCCCTATTCACATTCAACATGACACCCCCATTTTCATTTCTGATACACTTATGTTCAGGTTCATACTTGTTCATGCACTCAAGTACTAACTCAGGGCATTGTATAGAAGAAGGGAAAACTGAAGCTTCTATTAACCCATTGTCTAAAATTCTTCCCATCATGGGTGAACCAGAGGAATTGTTAGCTCTTTCTATAAATTTATCTAAATCAACACGATCTAGGGACGTATCCCCAAATTCTAGAAGGGAGCAACTAAGACCTAATTTTGGCACCTGTTTTGGTGGAATGGGTCTCATTTTCAAAACCAAAATAGGCTGCAATAACACCCACTACGGCTACTACAACAAAAATTAACAATTCCTTCCTTGAAGCACAATAATGACAGAGATGGCAAATATTTTCAACTCACCTTTCATGCAACTAAGTGTCTATTAATTCTGAGCTCCAGCATCGAACCCCTGCCTTTCTTAATTTAGCTTTTTCCTAAAGATACAAATCTTTTTTGTACAAAAACGATATAAATGGCTAAAAATCCAGTTCATGATTACCAAAACTCATTCACTCATGTAGAGTGACGGTGGAGATGAAACTTCTGACACCCTCTTTTATTACATAATACTTTGCACAATCTCTTATTAGAAAAATGATTTCCACCTTAAGTGGAAAATCTTTTCAAATAAATCACCGAGATGTCTGGAATATTCCCCTCTAGGCCAATCACTTTCTTCCATCAGCCTCTGCTTTAACAAAGCTTCCATTTTGAAAGTAAAGTTGCAAAACCATTGAGCTCATGAACTCTTGAACCAATGAAGGTTCAATGGTTCAAGTTCATTCCCCGCACGAGCTTTCTGCACAAGTTAGTCTTGCCACAACTAAGACATAATATACAAGGACCCGATGAACCAATGAGCCAATGAACTATTGAACTAATTCTTGGGTTCAAACAAAAGGTTCAAAGACATGAACACTTCAACCATGGAGACACATATGTTGAGACAAACTGACTATGCTAAAGTTGATGCGCATTGTCTCGGCATAAATATTTCAATATAAAGAAAAATCTATGAATGCAAAAATAAGGGGGTAACAATTGGCTTTGACTGGGGACCATGACTGT
This sequence comes from Cryptomeria japonica, assembly GCF_030272615.1. Classification (NCBI taxonomy): domain Eukaryota; kingdom Viridiplantae; phylum Streptophyta; class Pinopsida; order Cupressales; family Cupressaceae; genus Cryptomeria; species Cryptomeria japonica. Next base: position 364,834,609 of record NC_081408.1, on the reverse strand, counting down.
AAATGACTTGGAAATGAACCTAGATTCTCTGGTTTCGCATTAAATTGCATACATGAAGAGAAGGACCAAGACAAGCCAAAGCTCACACGACCAAAACACCAAAACAAAGCAACTAAACTAAGACTATGTACAGAAACATGGGATTCTTGCTTTACAATTGATAAAGTTTTAGATCCTGCCAGTTATAGGACAAAGGCAAGATTGTTCCATCTGGATATTCTTACCTAAAAGACTTAGGGCTCAATACCTGATGAATTCAGAATGGTCCTTTTCAGAGAGAATCAAATTTTCCATGAGCTCCTTTAGGTTCTCGTCTTTTATCCCACAGCAGAACTTGGTCTCCCTGCATGAATTTCCTGGGTCTGGTTTTCGATCAAATATCTTCTTAACTCAAGCCTAATGATTAGTAATATGATCAACCATCTCATTCCTTTCCTCCTCTATTTTGATCAGGTACATTACTCTTTTCTCAAGAGAACTCTGAAAATATTGATCTTCAATTACTGTTTGCAATTTAGCTACTGCTAACTACAATGGAAGTGATAATTGAGCTCTCCTTCCATATACTATCTCAAAAGGTTTCATCCCTATTACCCTCTTGGGTGATGTTTGGTCAGCCCACAATGCTTCATAGAGTTTTTTATGCTAATTTATAGGGTTGTCACTTACCAGCTTTCTCATAATAGCTATCAATTTTTTGTTGCTGGACTCTGCCTATCCATTTCCTTGCAGGTAATAATCTGATGAATGAGAAAGTTAAATATTGTGATCATAGAAGAACATCACCATTTTGTTAAGGAAAAATTGGGAGCATTATCAGTTACAATCTTATGGGGAACACCGAAGCATACTAATATGTTTTCCTTTAGAAAATTACACACAACCTCAAAAGTAGTTTTCTTAACCGGGATGCCCTCTACCCACTTGGTAAAATAGTTGGTAGCAATCAAGATATGAGTATGTACTGCACTTGAAGGAGGTGAAAGGGGCCTAATAAAGTCTAAACCCTGTTGCTTAAAGGGCTCCTCTATGACAACAAGTCTTATTGGAAGAGCTGCTAACTGTGGCCTTCCAAAAAAAATTTTATACTTCTCACAATTAGCTACCCACCTATATGCATCTTTGAACGTCTTAGGCCAATAATAACAATTTCTGAGAATTTTGAAAGTTGTGATGGTAGATTAGAAGTGACCCCCACATGTCTCATCATGAAAAGCCTTCAAAATCTTTTCTTGCTGATCCTTATCCACACATCTCAAAAAGGTTTTGTCCAAGCCTTTTTTGTACAAAACATTATCAAAGATCACATACTTTGCTGCTTTCAACCTTAAATTTCTTCTCTCCCTAGGTGACAGGTCCTCTAGGAATTCTCTGTTGATATTCAGTAAGGATATTGAGAAGGTTGTTGAAGATTATTGATATAACTGAAGAAGGATGATAACTATCTTTATAACATTATTTTGTCATTGATGTCAAGAAATTGATTATCTGATTCGGTATGATGTTGCCATATCTTGAGAAGATTGATTAGAACAGAATTAAGATGTCGGTAAAAGACACAAAAAGAATGTGATGAATAAAGGGAGAAATAAGTTATTCAATGGGCAACTATTACCGAGTTAGACAATGATGAGATCATGATGTTTAGATTGTTTTTATATCCTACATATGTTATTGATTGTAAGGTTAATACTATACTATGTCACTGAGCAAAGAACCTAGTCGGTAAACACTAAGGAACCTAGTCGGTAAACCCTAAGGTTATCGATATCGGTTAATGAAGGCAAAATGTCTACCGAGTAAAGTTTAGTATTTACCGAGTTGCAATCAAGTTATGACTATACGCATTGGATGGATAAAAGCATTATTTAATGAAGAACAATGATTAGCTGGAGATGTATAAATGATTGGAATGTCGCACATGAAGTTTGTTAAGGATCTATGGCAAAGGAAAATCGGCAGGAAGATCTACAGTGCAGATTGAACCGCAATAACCTTGTGCAAGTTCCAAGAAAGGGCTGCAAGTCCCGAGGCAAGATAAAACATTTTTAGATCGAAAGATGCATTGAACCTAGTCAAGTTTGAAGATCTAATGGCTAAGATTGATCATGGGAAATGTGATCAAGGAGATTGAGCAATTAGCAATTGTTTATAAATAAGGAATTGTTGATAAACAATGTATGCAGGCAAGTGTATGCACAGGGATGCTACATAGTGATTACCGAGCACAGAAGCTTGAAGACCTATTTGAATAACAGAGTAGAGAGCCCAGCAGAGGAACAAGATAAGTCCTATGACTAGATTGTTTTGAGCAAATAAGAATCTGCTTTAGTATTTTAGATGTGAAGTTGCAGATAGATTTTTATTACTATTATTTTGTACGTGACAGAAAATCTCTTAACCGAGTGGACTTAACAGTCTTATTTGTAAACCCTCTAGCAAGGTAACATTCTAAATGAGTGTTTGAAATCCTTTAACAAGGTCACTTTTAACAAAGTGAAGATCCTAACAGATCTGAGGGAAATCCCTTAACCGAGTCACATCTAGCAATGTGTTTGTAATCTTTAACAGGATTTGCTTTTAACTGAGCATACTCTAGAAGAGTATATTTCTTAGTGGGTCCAAAATCCCACAGTGGTTTTTCCCTATTTGGGTTTCCATGTTAAATCTGGTGTTATGAGTGTTGTTATGATTATGTGTTTATGAGTTTGCATGTTTAGCAGTTTTTGGTTAAGTTACTGAAGTATAAGTTACCAAGGTTGAATATGTTGTTTTTATGGAAGATTAAGTTTGTATGATTCACCCCCCCCCCTCTCATATTGTTAGCTATTGGCATCTGTACTTTACATCAAGTATCAGAACTATCAATTGGTATCAGAGCCTTGGACTCCAGAAGAAAAGTTTAAAGGTACTTGAGGCAAAGATCCGATGATGTATAAAAGGGATGCACTGAAGCTGAACAAGTCAAGTTTCTCCACATGGCAGAAAAGGATGAAGCTGCATTTATCAGGAATTGGAGAATATGCAACATATTATCTGAAGAATGATTACATTGCACCAAGCACCAACGCTATGACCTTGGAAGAGATAAAGGCAAAGAAAGAATATATTCAAGCTATGATTGAAATAACATCAGCATTGACCGACTCAAAGCTTAATGATCTAGAAGGCTGTAATGACGCAAAAGCAATGTGGACTAAGCTCAAATCTGTGTATGGAGGTGATGAACATGTTCAAAGAGAAAAAGTAGATAGTCTAAGAGGACAACTTGAATCCATGAAAATGAATGAAGGTGAGAACGTAACCCAATACAGTACAAGACTAAACGAGATTGTCAATCAAATTAAAGGAGTAGGTGGAACCATTGAAGAAAAGGATATAACAAGTAAGTTGTTGAGAACCCTTCTACCAGCTTATGCTATTCAAGTCTCTGCAATCAATGAATTGAGGTCTGTACCTAACATGCCAGTTTCTTTGGATGCTACTATTGGTAAGCTACATGCATTTGAGTTAACCAATTTTGATAACAGTGGGTCTTTGGTAAATAAAGTAGAATCTGAATTCAGTTCTTTTCATATTGGTGAATCTGATGATTACAATGATAGAATGAGTAAGTAATCTAAAGGAGATCATAGTGGAGCAAGTGAAAGATTTCGCAAGAACATGGAAAAAGTGCACAAACTGTGTGAGGAAATCAAGAAGCAAGAAAAATTTGAAGCATTATTAGCCAGAAGGTTACCGAGAGGAAAAGGTAAGTATAAAGGAAAGCTACTTTAAAATGTTTCAATTGTGATAAAATAGGACATATGGCTTCTAACTGCCCTAACAAAGAATCTAGTGAAAAGAGAGAATACCGCGATAATAGGCAGAAAGATAACCAATACAGAGGACACTGAGACTTCAAAAAGAGAGATAGAAAGACTTGCCTAATAGCAGATGAGGAATCCAACGATGATGAATCTGATGAAACTGATACTAAGGAAGTTGTTTATGTGGCTATTAAGGATGGATCTGATGAGGAAAGGTATGAATAAAAATCCCAAATATCGCACATAAATAATAATGATTCTTGGATCATAGATAGTGGATGCTCACATCATATGACAGGTGCTAAACACAAGTTTGTTAAATTAGAAGACTATGATGGAGGCTATGTAAGATTTGGTAATGATGTACCATGTCCGGTGAAAGGTAAAGGATCTATAAGACTTCTTGACAATGCTAAATGTGATGATGTATACTGGGTTGAAGGATTAAAATACAATTTGTTGAGTGTAGCATAGCTAAAAAATATAGGATACCAAATAGAATTTCAGAAAAGAATTGTCAAAGTTCATGAGAAGCATGGAAAGTTAGCTGCTACCGGGACACAAACAAAAGGTAATACATTTCATCTTGACTCAACTCAAAACAAGTGTCTTTATGCAAAGATAGATGATACCTGGTTATGGCATAAAAGGTTTTGTCATGTAAATTTTGATAATCTGATTAAAATAAGTAAGAAGCACTGAGAAAGAGGTCTACCAAGTCTTGAAAAACCTGAGAATGCTATGCATCGAGATGCCAGATGGGTAAGATGACAAGATCAAGCTTTACAAGTAAGTCCTACACTTCTAAAGGAATTTTAGATCTAGTACATACTGATCTTTGTGGTCCTATGAAAGTTCAAAGTTATTATGGTGATAAATATTTCATATTATTTGTGGATGATTACTCAAGGATGATGTCAGTCATGTTTTTAAAAGAAAAATCAGAAGCTTTTCAAATGTTCAAATGGTACAAGGCAAGAGTTGAAAATGAAACAGGAAGACAACTGAAATGTCTTAGATCTGATAGAGGAGGAGAATTCACTTCTGATGAATTTAACTTATTCTGTAATGATCGTGGTATAAAGAGGCAAGTATCTGCACCGAGAACACCTCAGCAAAATGGGATAGCCAAGAGAAGAAACAGATCAATTGTGGATTGTACAAGAATCCTGATGATAGAAAAGAGGGTACCTCAAACATTTTGGAGAGAAGCAATCAGCACTGCAGTGTACACCCTAAACCAAGTTCAACTGAAGAAAGGAACTATGAAGACACCATATGAAATCTGGTATGACAAGAAACCCGATGTAAGTTATTTTAAAATCTTTGGAAGTAGATGCTATGTTCACAAAGATGACTGAAATGGAAAGTTTGATCAGAAAAGTGAAGAAGGAACATTTCTTGGTTATTCTTCTAGAAGTAAAGCATTTAAATGTATGATCAAATCTTCTAACAAAATAGTGGAAAGTGCAAATGTGAAAATTGATGAATTTGCAGAAAGAAATGATGAAGGAAATTCCAAAGAACCAAAAGATTATGAAGAGTTCGTTTATGTTCAACCGAGAAGTCCTACCAAGAAAGTTGCTGAAGAAAATGAAGATAATGTCCAGTTACCGAGTGATGAAGAAGATCATACAGAACATACCGAGCCTATATTAGCCAAGTATGTCAGAAGACACATGCATCAAGTCAAATTATAGGAGATAAGGATGATCCAGTGATGACAAGGAACAAACTGAGATAGAACACATCTTTAATATCTGAATTTGAACCAAGAATAGTGAAAGAGGCATTTAACAGTGAAGATTGGGTAAATGCTATGACAGAAGACATTGATCAAATCAAGAAGAATGACACATGGACACTGATCCCAAGACCAAAGGACAAAAATGTAATCGGTACAAAGTGGATTTTAAGAAACAAGCTAAATGAAAAAGGTGAGGTCATTCACAACAAAGCAAGACTAGTTTGCAAAGGTTATGCTCAAGAAGAAGGAATAGATTATGGTGAAACTTTTGCACCTGTGGCTAGACTTGAGGGAGTAAGAACATTGTTGGCATATGCTTCTTTCAAAAATTTCAAGGTATATCAAATGGATATTAAATCTGCATTTTTGAATGGTATACTAGAAGAAGAAGTTTACATTGAACAACCTAAAGGATTTGTTGAAGACAAGAGTAAAGATCAGGTATGCAAACTGAACAAAGCTTTATATGGTTTGAAGCAAGCACCTAGAGCATGGTATGAAAGATTGCACTCTTATTTGATCTAGATTGGTTTTATAAGAACAAGTGAAAACAACAACATGTACATGAAGAAAGATGAGGACAATGGAATACAAATCTCAGCCATATTTGTTGATGACATTATATTTTGTGGAAATGACTCTCTATGCAAGAACTTTGGAAATGAAATGTGCAAAGAATTTGAGATGTCACTAATCGGAGAGATAAAGTATTTTATAGGTTTACAGATAATGCAAATGAAAGATGAGATTTTCATTACTCAATCCAAGTACATAAAGGAAATCTTCAAGAAATTTGGAATGGAGGATTCTAAACCAGTAAGTACTCCTATGATTACTAACTATGAATTATCAAAGAATGATGAATCTACATCTGTTGATGAGACACTTTACTGGTCTATGATTGGAAAATTGCAATATGTTGTGCATAGTAGACCGGATATAGCACATGCAGTAGGTATTGTAGCAAGATTCTCTGCAGATCCCAAGGAGACACATATGACAACAATCAAGAGAATTTTTAGATACCTAAGAGGCACTGAAGATTATGGCTTAGTATATGAAAAGATGAATAATTTTGATTTAAAAGTTTATACTGATGCTGATTGGGCAAGTAACATTGATGACAGGAAAAGCACAAGTGGTGGAGCTTTCTTTTTAGGAGAAAGACTAGCAAGTTGGCTTAGCAAGAAACAAGGATGTATTTCTCAGTCTACAGCAGAAGCTGAATATGTTGCTGCAGCATTGAATTGTACCAATATAGCATGGATTAAACAACTGTTGGAAGGTATAAATGAGAAAGTTACTGAGCCAGTAACTATATTCTGTGATAATACTAGTGCCATTAACATTTCAAAGAATCTAGTCATGCACTCTAAGACAAAGCATATATCTATAAAGTATCATTATCTTAGAGAAGAAGTTTAAGAGAAGAAAGTTGTGCTGGAATATATCAGTTCAAAGGAGCAATTAGCAGATATCTTCACAAAGCCATTGCCAAGGGACACTTTTGAGTATCTCATAAGCAAGTTAGGGGTCCTACCCCTATCTTCTACTCACTGACCGAGTTTGGTGAAAGCATCAATTCAATGAATCTACAAAATATTATGTGTGGATTGATGTTGATTTACGCACTTTAGGAGGTCACCTAAAGTTGTGCAGGAAAGTGAATAGAGACAATTTACTCTGATTGAGACTGAGATGATACACAGTAAGGCAAATCACTTCACAGAGGAAGCAATCATGATTTAGTTCTTTTACTTTTTGGCATTATTGTCAAAGGAGGAGAAGACTATAAATGGTTTGGCTGGAAGACTAAATGGTTGACTGAATGGTAAAGCCCTAAATGATGGAAACAACAGAAGATTAAGGACAGGGGGAGAAGATCAAAAATCATAAGATTTTAACAGCTCAAGGATAACAGGAGAAGTCTTACAACAATCTGAATCCGAATCAATTTGAATATCTTGTTGGTATTACCATTTAATTGTTGGTTTTGCCATCAATGCCAAAGGGGGAGATTGTTGATATTCAGTAAGGATATTGAGAAGGTTGTTGAAGATTATTGATATAGCTAAAAAATGATGATAACTATCTTTATAACATTATTTTGTCATTGATGTCAAGAAATTGATTATCTTGAGAAGATTGATTAGAAGAGAATTAAGATGTCGGTAAAAGACACAGAAAGAATGTGATGAATAAAGGGAGAAATAAGTTATTCAATGGGAAACTATTACCGAGTTAGACAATGATGAGATCATGTTGTTTAGATTGTTTTGATATCCTACATATGTTGTTGATTGTAAGGTTAATACTATACTATGTCACCGAGCAAGGAACCTAGTCGATAAACCCTAAGGAACCTAGTCGGTAAACCCTAAGGTTATCGATATCGGTTAATGAAGGTGAAATGTCTATTAGTAAATATCAAGTTGGAACCGAGTTATGACTATACGCATTGGATGGATAAAAGCATTATTTAATGAAGAACAATGATTAGCTGGAGATGTATAAATGATTGGAATTCTGCACATGAAGTTTGTTAAGGATCTATGGCAAAGGAAAATCGGCAGGAAGATCTACAACACAGATTGAAACGCAATAACCTTGTGCAAGTTCCAAGAAAGGACTGCAAGTCCCGAGGCAAGGTAAAACATTTTCAGATCGAAAGATGCATTGAACCTAGTCAATTTTGAAGATCTTATGGCTAAGATTGATCATAGGAAATGTGATCAAGGAGATTGAGCGGTTAGCAATTGTTTATAAATAAGGAATTGTTGATAAACAATGTATGCAGGCAAGTGTGTGCACAGGGATGCTACATAGTGATTACCGAGCACAGAAGCTTGAAGACCTATTTGAATAACAGAGTAGAGAGCCCAGTAGAGGGACAAGATAAGTCCTATGACTAGATTTTTTTGAGCAAATAAGAATCTGCTTTAGCATTTTAGATGTGAAGTTGCAGATAGATTTTTATTACTATTATTTTGTAAGTGACAGAAAATCTCTTAACTGAGTGGACTTAACAGTCTTATTTGTAAACCCTCTAGCAAGGTAACATTCTAAATGAGTGTTTGAAATCCTTTAACAAGGTCACTTCTAACAAAGTGAAGATCCTAACAGATCTGAGGGAAATCCCTTAACCAAGTCACATCTAGCAATGTGTTTGTAATCTTTAACGGGATTTGCTTTTAACCGAGCATACTCTAGAAGAGTATATTTCTTAGTGGGTCCGAAATCCCACACTGGTTTTTCCCTATTTGGGTTTCCACGTTAAATCTGGTGTTATGAGTGTTGTTATGATTATGTGTTTATGAGTTTGCATGTTTAGCAGTTTTTGGTTAAGTTACTGAAGTATAAGTTATCGAGGTTGAATATGTTGTTTTTATGGAAGATTAAGTTTGTATGATTCACCCCCCCCTCCTCTCATCTTGTTAGCTATTGGCATCTATACTTTACATCAAGTATCAGAACTATCATTCTCCATATGTCAAGTAATGGGCTACATCAACAAACCATGAGTCTCGAAGACTAACAAATAAGGTTGTGGGTCATTCTTTCTCTTTGCTCTCCCTGTTCTCAGCAATCAAACAACACAAACCTTGTCCTGAAACAAGCTTTGATGGTTTAATATCTAGATCAAACTCATGTATCTTTGAGAACCAAGTAGTATGATTATTCAGACCGACCTCATGTTTGGTTAGGATACTCTTCACAGCAGAATGAGGTACAAACACAATAGAACGAGAATGCAGAATATAATACCTGAAGTGCTTAATAGCTTTGACTACTGAAAATGCCTACTTATCGATCAAAGAATACTTGAGTTCATGTTTCTTAAGTGGAACACTCATAAAGGCTATAGGATCTTCATCATTCTATTCATTCTTTTGCAAAAGAATACCAGTCATGGTATGTTCGGAGGCATAATAGTAAATGATGAACTCTTTTTGGAAATATGGGTTGACCAAGGTAGGTGCATGAGCGATACCCTCTTTCATATTTTCAAAGGCTTTCTTTTCTTCTTCATTCCACTTGAACACTTATTTTTCACTCATTATTCCTAGATATGCTTAGTGATCTCTGCGAAATCTGGTACAAACCTCCTTAGGAAATTAACCTACCCAAAGAAGGATTTAACACCACTACTATTGGATGGAAGAGTTAACTGTTGGATGGCTCTAACTCTATCTGGATCAATTTTTATGCCCTACTTTAAGACAATATTCCCTAACAACTTTCCTTTTGTAACATAGAAGACAATTTTCTTTGGGTTAAAAGAGACACCATGATCTCTGCACCTCTGTAAAACAGTCCGTAAATCCCTCAAGTGGTTCTTCCTTCTCTAGGAAAAGATAATTAGATCATCCAAATAAATAACAATTACCTTATCAAATAAGTAGTCAAAAGAGAGGTTCATTTCCCTTTGGAAGGTTGCACCAGCATTTATCAAATCGAAAGGCATACGATTGTATGCAAATGTTCCCCAAGGAGTAGTGAAAGCAGTTTTGTGTTGATCTACCTCTGCAACACTTATCTGGTTATAACTAGAGAAACCATCTAACATTGGCATCGTTTATGATCCAGCGATAGTTTGAAGGATATGATCCATGACCGGCAAGGGATAATTATCCTTGATGCTAGCCTGATTTAAATTTATGAAGTCTACACAAATTCTAATTTCCCCATTTTTCTTGCACACTAGGACAATATTTTCCACCCAAGTTGAATGATGAATTGGATATATGATCCCGGCTTTCAACATCTTATCCACTTCCCTAAAAATGGTGTCAGAAACTTTGGGATTATAGTTCCTGAGCTTTTGTCTGAAAGGTGTTGCCCCTGGTTTTAGAGGAATATGAGGTTGAAACTGAACTTCCCTGAAATTCTTCAAATCATTATATGACCAAGCGTAAACATCTTTATAGCTTAGAAAAAGGTTAATAAGCCTACACTTTTCCTCAGGCATACAACATTTTCCCCGATTAATAAACTTTGGGTTAGCCTCATCTCCTATATTCACCTTTTCTTAATCTCCTGATTCATTAGAACTAGGTACATTTTTGTTTCCTGAATACCTGTCTTGTCAATCAAACAATTTTTCAAGAGACACTAACCCCTTAGGAATTTTGTTTCCTTTCAGCTAAATTATATTCTCATCTAAATTATCTCCTAGATCAGGACATAATTCCTAACATTCAGAGCCAGAACCTTCAAAGAAAGTTGTCATGAACATACCTGCATTCTACAAATTATTATCAATTTGCTTATTACTCTCAAACACCTACCAAGATTCAGAATTATCAAGTACATTAGGACAATAAATGATCTCAATCCTATATGTTTCCTCCTTAAAATCAGGATGAGGGAGCATAAGAGAAGCTGATACATCAAGCGAATCAGCTCGAGTATTCTAATCTCTAGGAATTGCCTCAACTAAAAATACATCAAAACTTTCAATTTGATCCCAGAATCTATTTTTGTAATGCCTTAACCTTTCATTCATTATAGTAAAGATACTTCTCACATGCTTAACAATCAACTCAGCATCCCATTTAGCTCAAAGCATCTTTATTCCTTTCTTCTTAGCCTCCTCTAATACCAATAACTGATCTTTATATTTTGTTGTATTATTAGTATTCTTGAATTCTAATTTAAAAGTAAAGGGGAATTTCTCATTATGAGGAGAGATTAAAACAACTCCTGCACCAGAACCAGCTGTCAAACAACTACCTTCAAGTTCCATGACCCAAAGATTATCTGAACATTCAGGTTCAAGTAAAGGGTTTTCATTCTGACCTTCAGAGGAAATCATGTAATTACCAAAGTCGCATTCCTGATACAATAATTGAGACTTAGGGTCATCATAAGGAAACATGGTAAATTTTTCTTTAGTTTCAGGACGTAACACCACTTTTTGTTTTCCTACTAGAATAGTTGCCTGTGACCAATCCATTTTAATTTCTCCACCCAAATCCTTACAAAAAGTTATGCTTAACAGCATGTCATAACTGGCAAGTATATCAGCCACAAGAATAGTCAATTTCACTCTTTTACTAGGATGAGCTACAAGAGCTACCTGCACATCCTTAATTTTACCAAGAAAAGGAATTTGCTTTGAATCCATGGAATAGCATCTACCAAATTTCTTTGTGAGGCATAGGCCTTAAGCTTTAGCTACTGCTAAAGGCATGATATTCTCTGATGAGCCAAAGTCTATAATACAATTACTAAGCTTGTGACCATTGATAAACAAAGACACATAGAAAGGATCAGGCTTTGGGTCAAATGAAGGAGAAGAATCATTGGGCTCCTTTGCAATCAAATCAGGGTTAGGCTTAGCTAACTTAAATAAAGAAATAGGAATTTCAACCTTAGAAGACTTGGCATTAATGAAATATTGATTACCAGACTCAGACCGAGGCTCTTCACCTTTGGCAAATTTTATCAATTTATCTATTTCCTTGGGGTTCAATCTAAGATATTCAGCAGGAGAGATTTGAATTTTTGATGATTTACAAAATTATATGATATCAAATGAGGCCTCGGGATTAGGTATCTTGAACAATTGAACCTATTGAACCTTTGAACTACTAGCGGGGGTACAAGTTTGAAGTTCTTTACCTTTGGCTGATATTTTTGGAGAAGCAACATCATTTGCGGGTCTGAAATTGTGTTGATTCCTTGTCAACACAACACATGAAGGGTCTCCTAGAGTAACCAATATATCACCTCCTCTTTTTGAATCTGATTCATACTCTAGGAAGCGGATTCCAGAGTCGCCAGGTTGCTCAGAATTTCTCCCATCATCTACAATCTCTTCCACAATTTCTCTTATATTGGTCATTTGTGTATAACATACCATCGTTGGACAAGAACTTCCATCATGGTAATTTTTCAAATGAAAGATACACACATTTCCTTTACCAGGAGGGGCTTCAATAGCAAGCCTCTAGTGCGTAGGTGGGATTTGTAATCTCTTATTTCCATTATTTGTTGGTTGATTATAATTTCTTCTCGGAATATCTTGATAAGGCTGTTGAAAAGAGGTGCTAACTTTTGGCAACTTTCTCTTCAATGCTATGACATCATTAACCAATATTTGTATCATTGGGTCAGAAGAGGTTGAAGGCTAAGCATTTGGTATTTGAACCTCTTTCTTCTATTTACCAGTTGTGATTAAATCATCCTCTAACTCAATAACTAATGTTTGAGTTTTTGCCAGATCAACTACCCTTTGTCTCCTAAGGTGAAAGCCTATATCAGGGGGCATTGAGTTAAGGAAGAAGCACTTTTGATTATTAGCAGAAGACTTTTTATTGGCTAGAATTTTATTGACAATCTTATTATACTTGGCTACAAACTCCCTCATAGGTTCATAAATTTCTTTTTTTAACTAAGTCAGCTGAGCAAGAAGAGAATGTTCATCTTTTGCACTTTTGAACCTAGCTTCAAATCTTGTTCTCATATCATCCCAAGTGGCAATTGAACCATTGGGAAAATGATAGAACCATTTTACTGCAGCATCAGTCAAGGTTTGTACAAAAAGCCTCACGACCATATCCTCATGTTGAACACCCAAGACACCACATGCTACATTAGAAGCATTCAAATGTTTATCAATTGATGTTTTACCATCTCCATTGAACTTATGAAGATTATCTTTCGCTCCTTTGGGAAGAGAATTTAAATTAGTGCCCAAGTTTAGGAATCCTATAGCAGCTCCCCATGGTTAAGCCATTGGAAGTGTGAAAGGTACAAGATTAATAACAATAGATAAGGTTGTTTTGTGCAAGATTAGGGTTTGACAAGTAGGGGATGTGAAATGCCTTAGGGAGGGAGAAGGTGGTCTACTTTTGGCCCACCTTGCGTGAGGAGGAGTAGATGAAAAACTTAGATTTTGTAACTCTTTAAAAATAGGATCAACAAGTCCTTCTCTCCTTAAGGATCTAGTATATCTCCTAGACTCGAGTCTATTGTAATATGCAATTAAACTATGGTTTTCTATTTGATTTAAAATATTATAAACAAATCACACAACAGGGTAATTTTGCACATGTGATAGGCATATTTTTCTCATGTCTAGGCGATTGTTCTTGACTTAATTCTTTCCCCAGTAAAGTCGCCAAATATCTGTTGGTTAACAGATTTGTCCTTTGATAAAACTACCATAACACCACTCTATTGTCCTTTGAAGAACAAAACATTAACCAAACTATTGGGCAAACTTGTGAAAGTTTCCCTCTCAATTTTTCTAAGGTATAGCTCCCTGTTTGTTTTCTCAATGAATGAAAGCAAGAAAATGAACTACACATATAATTTTAACTAGAAAGTACGAAAGGCATTTTTTGCATCTACACATAAATATGTTGTAAATGCAATTTTTAAAATATATTTTTTTTGAAATGATAAAGCTCACTAACTTTGTTATATTCTGCACTTTTCATTCAAAGTAACTTTCAGACTAAATTACTCCTTAAGTGCATAACATTCCATAAAGAAACAAAGATTATTTTGACAGAAATGAACTCCCACATTAATTCAATTTCATACACCAAACACACAAATTTGAGGCTTCAAAATAATCCTTACATTCATTCACAGATAAATGAGTATTTCCTTTGAAACATTATGTAACTACAAAACAAAATATACCAAGTCTGAAAGCTAACCAAAACATGGACCTTCACATAGTCTTTTAAAAACATATAAATAGCCACATATCGGCTAATTGAAATTTAGGGAAACACAAAGTTACATAATTCTACCCCTGAAACAAGATTCAGTTCTAAAAGCACAACCAGAAAACTAACTTTTGAAATTGTCCTATCATTTATCACTAAAAAATTTCCAAAGCGCCTGCATGACCAAGATAGCAGCTATAGAACATGATCTTTGGGCTGGTTTTAGTTTGTGTCGGTGACACATTTCCACTCTAAATGGGTGACTGAGAATTTTTGTATAACAGAAAAGTGTGGAAGTCCAATGTGAGCAATCCTTTGACTCCACATCTCTTTGTCTCGCCTAACCTTGGCCACAATTTCCGCATGACTTCCCAAGTGTTCTATGCATAGGAAAAGGAGGGATTCGATCTTTGCCATGATTGAGAATTCATTTGTTGTTAGAGCCTTTGCCTCCGTGACAATTAATTTTCCCCTCAAAAGATTGAGTAATGACTTCTAAAATCTCTATGGTTTTCCCACCCTCTTTCAAGAATTTAATCCCTATGCACTTCAAATCATTTTGCATAGATAGAACAAGTTGAGCTAATGTGTCTCACAGTTTAGCAGATTCTTCACATCCCTGTTCAACAACAGAATTTTGCCACTCAATGTTTTTCTTGCAGACATAAAGGATATTATCATCCAAGTCCTGTACTAATTTATCCAACAAAAATGTCATGATGTCATACTTCTGTACATCACCCATTTGAGCTACCATGACTTTCCATTTGGTTTCTTCTTTCTTCCAATTGGCAATTTCTGTTTCTAGTTCCTTCATCACAGTTATGGCATTTTCGTACACCTTGCTCAAATTTTTGAAGTATTTTGTATCGGATTGAGTGATCCCCTGCAACCATTCTAGGAAAATCTTGGTCACCATCTTACTCTTGTGAATTTGGCCTAGAATTTTTTGATTAACAGACGACGTAGGATCAAATGGCATTGGCAGTTGTGAAATCGACTGAGCATTAGGATTATGAATAACGTCTATGTATTCTATCAAATACCTCAACATTTCCTTGAGATCCTATTTGTTTTTCTCATCCTTCCATGTCCTATTTATTATTTTTTTGGTGGAGGCTTCGAAATGGTGTGCTTCTACTACACGCATTCCAACACCCAAATTAACTCTTTCAACACTAAAATCTTTTGCCAATAGATTGTTGGCATTGTGTTATCATTGATGTCAACTGGTAATGGTGTCATTGATGTTACCGGTAAGTATGAGATGTCAACCAGTCATTGGAGTCACCGGTATACAAGTTAGTTTGGAGACATAAGTTGATGTTGACCGGTGAATAGGCATTGGAGATAGTTAGCATTATGGCAATGCCAACTGGTGAGTGATGAGTTGGCAGTGTGTTGTTGCTAGCTGGTAAGTATGTGACCAGTAAGGAAGCAAGGTTAAGAAAATGGAGAAAGTGTAGGAAACCAGTATGCAGTTGGATGTCATACAGAAGGACTCCCACCGAATGAAGATTTTGTCACTGGATAAAGAGAAGGCTAACAGATAGCGTGCTCAACAAGGAAGTCACATTAATACCAACGGGTGACAAATATCCTCTCCCACCAGTGATTGGCAGTTTGAGTGCAACTGTCTATCTACTCTTATCGGCAGGTGATTGAAGGCTCATACTGGATGATCATAGTGGAACATGAGGATGTCTCAGGTGCATGAAATCAGAGATATGCATTGGTTCAACAAGTGAAATCATGATGAGCTACCGGGATAGAAGAGGAAGAGTAAGTAGAGATTAGAACCTGACTGAAGAAGGAGAAGGAAAGGTTTTGCATCTGCAGACATGGAGTTACACCGGAAGGAAAGAATGTGTTACTAGGATGCAGATGGAGATTAGTGTTATCATAGTTGGACACATCTGAATATTGTTGACATGGTGATCCTATGGGTATCATCGGTGTGCAGATAGGAGTAATGTCAACTAGTAAACACATATACTGGTACACTAGAAGATCTACATTGGAGATTGTTGATGTGTTGTGATAACCGGTAAGAGACCAAAGAGGAAAAGGTGAAAGGATCTAACCTGATGAAGATATGCATGGTGACCCACTCTGGATACATGTTGTGGATTGACATGTTTGGTGATCGGGCTGATGTATCCCACCAACAGAATAAGAGACTACATGGTATGAAGGTTGACCAGCTAATGTATAACCAATAGGGAAGTTGAACCATAAGATGGATATCGGTTGAGTGGTTGGTCGGTGACTAAGCCTGAACCAATGACTGAGGTGGATGTCGATGAAGATGCCATGTGGATACCAAGTGTCAAGCTTGCAAAGGGAAGGTAAAGAGTCCATCAGCAAGGTAGTTGGTGAGTAGGTCGACATTAATGTTGACTGCGTAAATCAAGGGTCAGTTGCAGAAATGTGTGGCTCAAAGTAGATTGAAGGACATCTCTTGGTAAGTTGATCGATGCAAGAGATAAGATCATCCTGTCGACTTGGAAAAGATAAATGTTGAAGAATTTATTGTGTTTTTGAAAAAAGCAGGTTCATGTTTGCTAAATATAGAACCTGTGTAATGAAAGGAAGAAAAATGGTGATGAGAGCTGATCTGTAGAAAACTGTCAATCTCAGATGCAGGATCTGATATGATTTGATATGGTTCACAGTCAGTGGAAGGAACCCTAGCATGTCAAAGTTTGAAGTTACATTTTTTGCAGGAATGCTCACATATAAATATGCATATCAAAGATCATAGTTGATTGATGTTGCCAGATGATGAGGTGTCAGATATTGAAGATCAGAGTGTGAGTGTGTAGCAGAGAGTTGATCAGTCAAAGTGTAATCTGTAGAAGATCATAGTGACTAAGTGCTTGAGAGAACCAGTAAGAGGGTTTAACCTGTGAGGTTAAAGTGACTAGTGAGATATCATAGAAACTAACAGATCATTCAACTGGTTGTGTCCAACCGGTAAGAAGACAGCAGTGAGTGAATTGGTGAAGAGTCAATGTCAGAGAAGATCTGACAAGACAGAAGTTGAGCAGAGGCAGAGTGACATAAAGAGATTCAGTCAGTAAGGGTTAAGGTAACCGGTGAAGCAGTTGTAGAGTCTATCAGTTCTCCTAACCGGCAGTGTCTAAACTAGTAGGACTGAAGAAGAGAAGTAGTGAAGAGATAAAACCAGCAGAGAGGATTCTATCAGTAAATCAGAGGGAGAGTGAAGGGAGATCTGGCAGAAGTGATGTAAAGAACATAGAGCATCAGACAAAGATATGTGTGAGAGTTACAAAGCTCATTTGTAACAAGGTTATTACTATTATATTGATATATTTTATTGTAATCACTGAGTTGGAGCTCGGTGCAGGGGTTGGTGCTCCTTGGGTTGGTGCCCTAAAATCAGGGGTTGGTGCCCTAAAATTAGGGGTTGGTGCTCCTTGGGTTGGTTCCATAAACTTTGTATATAATTATTTATTGTCAGGCTGGATTGGAGCAATAGATTCCAGCAACATTTCTCACCGAAGTTTTTCCCATGTTGGGTTTTCCTTGTATATTTAGTGTTATGTAATGTGCCTTTTGTGTGTGCTTGCATTTTGGTCTTCACCCTATCTCACTGGTATATTCACCTTGTGTTAGATATGCTAACCGGTATTCATTTTTAGGTTTAAAAGGGTTGAAAATATTGATAACCATTGATTCACCCCCCCTCTCAGTGGCATCTTGTGTTTTACATGGATTTTCTACTTCCTTATCCAAAACAAGGCGAGTTATCTTTGCAGTCCAATTACCTGTATCCTAATAAAAATATATTTTTGAAATTGTCTTCAACCTTTTAAACTTTGGGGTTTTACCTAGGCATTTGCTAACCATATCTTCAATAGGCACTGAGACAGGAACCACATTTCTCTTTTTACTACTAAGGGTGTTGTCTAACCAATGGGGAGTACTGGAACCTGCATCTTTCTTTGCTTGGGATTTCTCAACACTTACATTGCCCAAGATCAATGAACCTTCAGTGCCTCCTTCTTTTTCAAGCTCTTCAATATCTTCAACTTCCAAGGTGGGTATCTCAAAATTTTGTTCACCCATTCCACTCTCAACTTCACATGACCCTTCCAAATCAACCACCATTGTACACTATGGCAACTTGTTACCTTTGTTCTTGGTTCTTGACCTAGTAACATGAGCTGGAAGCGGGCTAACAAGAGACTTCTTTGAACCATTGATAGTATCTACCTCAATCTTAACCTTGGCACCACCTGCAACACAAGTTTTAATAGATTTATTAGACAAAACTTTTTGAACAGGAGTATCCTCGATTACTGGTTTTCCCAGTCTTTCTTTTCGTAGCCACTACTCAGTTCTACAGATAATAGGGAATGTCCTCATTTGAATCTAATCTTCCTCCTTCTTATCCCATTCTATCTCATGGATTGGGAAACCCTGTGCTTTTTTTTCATATTGTGGGTCAATCAAATTTTCACCATTATCCACAATTCCTGTTGTATAAATTCTGAGCTGAAAGGAAATAATCTGGTCCACTATAAACCTGAATAATCTTCTCCTTCTCACTTATAATTCATCTTTGCAGTCCTCCTAGAAATCTTCAAGTTGTTGAGCATGAGAGAAGTCCTCTTTAAGGGCTAACTGTGCCCTAGCATAACCTTTTCTATCCAAATTTGGTCGAGTTGCATAGTGTTGAAGGTTAAGCCTTTTAAAATCAACTTCCAAGTTCAAAGCATTAGAAACAAAGTGGCAAATATAATAACCTAGTTCAACTGGGAAAGAAATGCCTAAATCTTGTTTGGCCAAAGTCTTCTTGTCAATAAGAGAAAGCTTCCTACATAGTTCAATTAGCACAAAGCGATCAAGGGAAAACCTTGGAAGTTTAAATGGTTCTCCTTCGAACCCTCCAACCCTAATATAGGTGAATTGAGGATACTGGATGAAATAACTTCCATATGTACTCACTAGTTGCAGTGCCTCATCAGATAATTGTTTGTTCACATTTCCTTGCAGCTCATAAATCAGTCTCCATGCAAACACATTGTGAACTCTTATGAAATCCTCATGACATTTCTGTAGCTGACAGTGCGGATGGTAATCATAAATTTTCATTCCGTCAACCCATTCCGCATGATGCAGACCTGGACAAGGTCTGACACATGACAAATAGTAAAACAAGTATGAGGACATATAAAAATTCTTATTTTTGAGGCAATTATTTATCCCTTCATGCAATCTCTCAGCAATTAATTTTGCCCAGTCTATGTTAGTCCCAACCGGTGCTAAGAGGGGAGGGGTGAATCTACACTTAATCAAAGTTTCACAATTTTACTTTTATCTTAAATCTTCATTCATCTAAGATCCAACAATATACTTAATCACTGAACTAAAATATGCAAGCATGAAAAGTTGACACTGACACCAAGGAGTCATCTCATGGAAACCCAATAGGGAGAAAACCATGGTGTGAATAGGAACTCACAAAATTTGCACTCTTCTGGAGTACGCCCAGTTAAGAGCCATCCCTGTTAGGAGATTACAAAGACACTATTAGGTGCCACCCGGTTAAGGGATTTTGATCAAGGTCGGTTAGTGCCTTTACCCTATTAAAGGTAGCCTGGTTAGAGGATATATAACATCAGCTAAGATGTTACCCGGTCAAGGGATTTTACAATAGGGACCTTTTAAAGTCCACCCAGTAAAGTGATTTATGTTGTATTTGTTATAAAGCAACATATGTATGATCTACTGAATTAGCTACTAATATCTTGAATAGATCTCAATATGCAATCCACTCAATACACACCGGTTGTGTCTTCTCTCCATAACACTGATTTCCTTCTTACACCTTCAGCTATTCACTCAGTAGATCACCTCTACTTTGGCACTGCACTCTGTCAGTCCTCAGACCTTTGGCTCTGCACTCTATCAGTCCACTTTCATTCAGCTCTGCCCTCAGTCAGTTCTCTACCCTTCGGCTTAGAACTCAGTTGGTTCTTTGTTCTTTGACTCTGTACTTAGCTGGTCTACCTCACACACACACACAACTGTGCTAACACCTCTTAGCACTTCCTCTCACTCTGCTCTTCACCTTAGATCACCTTCAACAAGATTTCCTTGTTCCAAATTTCATGATCAAAACTTTCATAAAGAGCCTCGAAACTCTTTATACATTTTCTATCGACACCTATAGGCATATCCTCAATCAAATCAATCAAGGATTCTGGAAGATTTCAAATTCAAACTCTCTCGCTCTTTCTCTACGCGCCTTTCAACAATTCTGCTAGGTGTTCAACTAGTTCTGCCACCACATCTCCTAAGGATAGTAACCTCTGAGTCATGTTCAGTCAAATAAATGCGAACCAGAGAATTTGCATGTAATCATGCTTGATTGCATGATAACTGAAAGTTAACTTTACCAACAAATGATTTGGTGTAGACACAATCTTACCAAATCATTCTTTGCCACCGCAACTAAATGGTTGATCATTGGTCCAAGATTTATGGTGATCACCTATCTTCCTTCTGTCATACTGGTGTATCGGTATGTAACTACACTTCTTACTTTACTGGTTCATTCTTTGGCTGTCGATTTGTTGTGCTAGCATCATGTCTCTCCCCTATTTGCTAGTGAGTTATCGGTTGGTTGGAGCAAACAAGTTTCCTTGCCTGAGTCACCTTTTGTGACTTCACCACCACCAGAGTGACCGATCTTCCTGAGTAATAGATCGGTTAACTTAATTTATCTTTCCTTGAGCTGAAGTAACCTTTGGTCATTCAATACCAATGTTGTTTCCATTCACTATTTCTTACTGAATAACAACACCACTCTACCTACACCACTTCACTAGTAAGTGTTGGACATTAATGACAAGCCTTAGCACATATACCGGTTTTCTAGATTGACTAGTTTTATCAATGCCAATAATCCAACAATCTCCCCCTTTGGCATTGATGGCAAATACTTCAAACTTTGGCTAATTAGATGCATGCTTCTTCATCTCTGTAACAGTCTAGTCATTCTGCCCTAAGTGAAGAATATCTCCCCCTATCACTGATATCTACCAATCCTTACCAATGCTCAATTACTCTAAACATATCTCTCCCTTTGATAACAATGCCAAAGAGTCCATTTTGAACACTAACAAGACTGCTCCCCCTAACTGGAGTACTCCACACTCACCAATCTAGTTGTTTTTAAAAAGAGAAAACTTTGAAAATCATACTAGATTGATGTAGAACCTTGTTTGCTTACTTTACTGAATGGAGGGGCATAACCCCCAACTTAGCTCTGAGATAGTCAAAGGTATCCTTCTGTAGTGGCTTGGTGAATATATCAGCCACCTACTCCTTTTTTGGTATGTAGTCCAACATCACTTCCTTTTCTTGAACTTTTTCCATAAGATGGTGATATTTGATGGCTATATGCTTCATTTTGGAGTGCATCACCGGGTTCTTAGATATGTCAATGGCACTAGTGTTGTCACAATGAATCACTATCAGTCCAACCACCTTTTCTTGAATTCCTTCCAGCAGTTGCTTGATCCAAACTATCTGTGTGCAATTAATTGCAGCAGCTACATACTCAGCCTCAGCTATGGATTGAGATATGCAGTTATGTTTCTTACTTGTCCAAGATAAAATCCTTTCACCAAGAAAAAATGCTCCTCCACTGGTGCTCTTCCTTTCATCGATGTTTCCAGCCCAATCTAAATCAGTGAAGACACTTAAACTAAAGTCTCATTTGTGTGGATACTAGAGACCATACTCATCAGACCCCTTTAGGTATCTGAATAATATTTTGACTGCCATCATGTGAGTTTCTTTCGGATTTGCAAAAAATCTAGCAACCAAGCCAACAGCTTGTGCTATGTCCAGTCTACTATGTACTACATACTATAGTTTACCAATCATGGACCGGTAAAGTGTTTCATTCACTTCTTCAGCCTCATCATGTTTAGATAGCTTACAACCTGTAGCCATTGGAGTTCCAAAAGGTTTGCAATCTTCCATTCCGAAAGTCTTAAGAATTTCTCTTATGTACTTAGTCTGACTGATAAAAATGTCATTCTTTAATTGAGAGACTTGTAGACCAATAAAGAAATTAATCTCACCAATCATGGACATCTCAAATTATTGTTGCATTTGTCCTACAAAACTTCTGCTCATCTCATCATCTCCCCTAAATATGATGTCATCTACAAAGATCTCAGCAATTAGGTGTTTTCCTTCAGCTCCACTCTTCAGATTTAGGTTACTGTTATCATTGGTTCTTTTGAACCCAATGCTTAGCAGATATGAGTGTAAACTCTCATACCAAGCTCTCGGTGCTTGTTTCAGCCCATACAAAGCTTTCTGCAACCTGCATACCATATTTTTCCCATTCTCAGATGCAAACCCTTCTGGTTTCTCTATGTATACCTCTTCCTCTAACACACCATTTAAGAATGTTGATTTGACATCCATTTGATATACTTTAAACCTTTTATAAGCAACATAGGCCAACAGAATTCTGACCCTTCCAATCTAGCTACCAATGCAAAGGTTTCTCCATAGTCCAAGCCTTCTTCTTGAGCATAGCCCTTACAGACCAATCTTGCCTTGTTTCTTATTACCTTGCCGATTTCATCCATCTTATTTCTGAACACCCACTTGGTGCCTATTACATTTTTATTTCTTGATCTGGGTACCAGGGTCCATGTCTCATTTTTCTCTATTTGTTCTAGTTCTTCTTCCATTGCTTTGACCCAGTCATCATCTTTCAGAGCCTCCTTTGTTGTTTTAGGCTTAAAAATGGAGAGCATACACTTATTCTCTCTTTCTCTTCTTCTGGTTAGAACTCCTGCATCCTTTTCACCGATGATATCTTCTGCATAATGATTCTTTCTAACATACTTGGCCAATACCGGTTGTGCAGGTTCTATTCCATCAACTTCTTCATTTGCTGCTTCAATAGGATCTTGTTCTGTAGGTTCCACTGGTACATTGTACTCGAACCCTTTATAGTCTTCTGGTTCACTTTTATTGTCCTATTCATTTTTCTCAGAGTACTCATCCACTCTGACATTTGCACTTTCCACAATCTTACCGGTTATGTTGTTTAGACACCGATATGCCTTGCTCTTTGTTGAGTAACCTAGGAAGATTCCCTCATCACTCTTGGGATCAAATTTTCCAATGTACTCGTCCCTTTTTATATAGAACCTACTTCCAAATACTTTAAAATAACAAACATTTGGTGAATAACCACTCCATAACTCATAAGAAGTTTTGTTTGTCCCCTTCTTTACTTGTATCCGGTTCAGAGTGTATACAGTAGTGCTTATGGATTCTCTCCAGAAGGTATGTGGGATATCCTTATGTATCATTAGAGTTCTAGCACAATCAATAAGAGTTTTGTTTCTTCTTTCAGCAACTCCATTCTGCTGAGGTGTTCTGGGTGCTAACATTTGTCTCATGATTCCCTATTCCTCATAGTAGTTCATGAACTCTTGAGAAGTAAACTCTCCTTCTATCTAATCTTAGGCACTTCAAATTCTTACCGGTTCCTCTTTCTACTCTAGCCTTAAACACCTTAAACATGTGAAAGGCTTTTGATTTTTCCTTTAAGAATACAGACCACATCATCCTTGAGAAGTCATCAACATATAACATAAAATATCGATCTCCATAGAAACCCTTGGTTCTCATGGGACCACACAGGTCTGTGTGAACTAAGTCCACCACACTTTCAGATGAGAAATTTTTACTGCTGAAACTAAACCCGGTCAACTTTCCTAGTTGACACTCTTTGCACATAGCATTTTCAGGTTTTACAATGTCAGGCATACCTCTAACAGATTTTTCCTTACTGACTTTATCTATGCTATCAAAATTAACATGACATAATCTTTTGTGCCACAACCAGCTATCTTCTACCTTAGCCACTAGACAATTGCCTATGGTGGTGTCTAGATGAAACAAATTGCCTCTTGACTATTTACCAGTGGCAATTAGACTTCCAGATTTGTCATTTATCTTACATATCCCTTCATTGAACTCTAACCGGTATCCTTTATTGTTAAGTTGTGCAACACTTAACAAGCTATACTTTAATCCTTCTACCGAAAAGACATCATCACAGTTTGTCTTATCATTCAAGGCTATAGACCCCTTACATCTTACTGCACATGGGGCATCATTTTTTAACCTCACTGTTCCTCCATTGCAATCCTCCATGTTGAGGAATTTTCTTCTATCACCGGTCATATGATGAGTGTAGCCACTATCGATCACCCATTCTCCACACCAGTTTGTGCTAGAATTCAATGTCATATCTCCTTCCTATGTGCTATCCTCTTTGACTAACACAAAAGCAATGTCATCTTCATTAGATTTCTCTGATTCTTCATCAATGACTCCTTTTGCAAGATAGCATTCCTTCTTGCTCTTGTCCCTGTAACTTCGGAAATTATCCTTCTTGTCTCTGTCATTGTCAGGGAATCTTGAAGCAATATGACCTATCTTATTATAGGAGAAGCACTTTAAGGGTAATTTACCTTTGTACTTACCTTTACCTCTTGGTAATCTTCTTGCCAGTAGAGCTTCAATTTTGTCTTGTTCCTGCTCCTCAAAGAGAAGATTGTCACTCTCATGGGAATGACCAGTTCTGGTAGTAGAGCTACTACCAGTTTCTTTCCTTCTCCTTGTGGGTGCATGCATCATGGATGCTTTGAAGGCAGCATCAATCTTTGGTATGTTGTTGTCATAATTGCCTAACTCAAAAGCGGTCAACTTATTAATCAGTGAGTCAAGAGTTACACTAACTATTCCCAAGGATCTAAGCTCCTGGATAGCAGAGACCCTTATGGCATATTGTGGTAGTAGAGTTCTCAGGATTTTTCTAACCACGTCATCCTCCTCAAGTTTTCCTCCTACACTTTTAATGGAGTTTACTACATCCTTTATCTTCTTACTATACTGCTCTATGTTTTCACTTTCTTGCATTCTCATCTCATCATATTTTCCTCTCAGGCTGTCTACTTTGGCTTTTTGAACATGGGGATCTCCCCCATAGACTATCTTCAGCTTATTCCATATCTGGAAAGCTATTATCAAATCTTGTACTTCAGCAAATTAATTATCTGAAAGAGTGCTAGCAATCAGATCCATAACAGAAGTATTATCTTGCCTTTCCTTTGTCTAGTCCAGCGTAAGAGTCCCTGAAGGTTCATTGTGTTATGTGATCACATGGTTCCAGTAGTGTTCACCTAGGGATATTAGATAAATTTTCATTCTTCCACACCATAAGGTGTAGTTCTCCTTTGAGAACTTGGGGCCCTCCTTATGCATCATCTTGGCTCTATCCCTAAGCTGGTTAAGCTTCTTCTGATTCTAGGGACCTAGAGCTCTGATACCAATTATTAGTCCTAACCGATGCTAAGAGGGGAGGGGTGAATCTGCACTTAATCAAAATTTATCAATTTAACTTTTATCTTAAATCTTAATTCATCTAAGATCCAACAATATACTTAATCACTGAAGTAAAATATGCAAGCATGAAAAGTTGACAGTGACACCAAGGAGTTATCTCGTGGAAACCCAATAGGGAGAAAACCATGATATGAGTAGGAACTCACAAAATTTGCACTCTTCTAGAGTACGCTCGGTTAAGAGCCATCCCTATTAGGAGATTACAAAGATAATATTAGGTGCCACTCAGTTAAAGGATTTTGATCAAGGCCGGTTAGTACCTTTACCTTGTTAAAGGTAGCCTGGTTAGAGGACTTAGAACATCAGCTAAGATGTTACCCGGTTAAGGTATTTTACAATAGGGACCTGTTAAAGTCCACCCAATTAAAGGATTTATGTTGTAGTTTTTAGAAAGCAACAGATGGATGGTTTGTTGAGTTAGCTACTGATAGCTTGATCAGATCTCAATATGCATTCCACTCAATACACACTAGTTGTGTCTTCTCTGCACAGCACTGGTTTCCTTCTTACACCTTCAACTATTCACTTAGTCAGTCACCTCTCCTTCAACACTGCACTCTCTCGGTCCTCTGACCTTTGGCTCTACACTCTGCCCACCCACTGTCCTTCGGCTCTGCCCTCAGGCAGTTCTCTGTCCTTTGGCTTTGCACTCAGTTAGTTCTCTATTCTTTGGCTCTGCACTTAGCCGGTCTACCTCACACATGCACTCAACTATGCTAACACCTCTTAGCACTTCCTCTCACTCTGCTCTTCACCTTGGACCTCCTTCAACGAGATTTACTTGTTCCAAATTTCATAATCAAAACTTTTAGAAAGAGCCTTAGAACTCTTTATACATTTTCTATCGACACCCATAGGCATATCCTCAATTAGATAAATCAAGGATTCTGGAAGATTTCAAATTCAAATTCTCCTGTTGTTTCTCTATGTGCCTTTCAGCAATTCTGCCAGGTGTTCGGCCAGTTCTGCCACCACATCTCCGAAGGATAGAAACCTCTGAGTCATGTTCAGTCAAATAAATGTGAACCAAAGAATCCACATGTAATCATGCTTGACTGTATGATAACTGAAAGTTAACTTTACCAACAAATGATTTGGCATAGACACAAGCTTACCAACTCATTCTTTGCCACCGCAACAAAATGGTCGATCACTGCTCCAAGATTTATGGCGATCGCATGTCTTCCTTTTGTCATACCAGTGTACCGATATGTAATTGCACTTCTTACTTTATTGGTTCATTCTTTGGCTGTCGGTTTGTTGTGCTACCATCATGTCTCTCCCCCATTTTCAAGTGAGTTACCAGTTGGTTGGAGTAAACAAGTTTCCTTTCCTGAGTCACCTTTTGTGACTTCACCACCACCAGAGTGACTGATCTTCCTGAGTAATAGATCAGTTAACTTAATTTATCTTCCCTTGAGCTGAAGTAACCTTTGGTCATTCAATACCAATGTTGTTTCCATTCACTATTGCTTACCGAAAAGAAACACCACTCTACCTACACCACTTCACTGGTTAGTGTCTTCACTGATAAGTGTTGGACATCAATGACAAACCTTAGCACATATATTGGTTTTCTAGATTGACCATTTTTGTCAATGCCAATAATCCAACAGTCTATATAACTCTTCTCATCTAATATGACCTGGATGAAAAAGTACATCCAGTCTTCCCAATAAAATTCATGTTGGCTTCCTTTTACCTCATGCAACAAAATGACAATGTCCCTCACTTCTTTAATCAAATTTTCTCTAGTTATGGGTGTGGGCAGTCTGGAATTGCCCTTTTGAAATTCCAGGAGCCAATTTTTGGCTATAACACTTCTATACTGGGTTTTCTTTTTCGAAAAAGAACCTATATGAGGTGGTGATTGTCCAATCTTCATACAGCTCCTTAGCAGGAATTTTAAAGACATCCATAATAGTTTCCTTATTCACATTCAACATGACACCCCCATTTGCATTTTTGATACATCTATGTTTGGGTTCATACTTGTTCATGCACTCAAGTACTAACTTAGGGCACTGTATAGCATAAGGGAAAACTGAAGCTTCTATTAACCCACTATCTACAATTATTCCCATCATGGGTGAACCAGAGTAATTCTTATCTCTTTCTAGAAATTCATCTAAATCAACATGAGCTAGGGACGTATGCCCAAATTTTAGAAGGGAGCAACTAAGACCTGATTCTTGCACTGGTTTTGGTGGAACGGGTCTCATTTTCAAAACCAAAACAGGCTACAATAACACCCACTACGGCTACTACAAAAAAAATTAACAATTTCTTCCTTGAAGCACAATAATGATAGAGATGGTGAAGATATTCATTTCACCTTTCATGCAACTAAGTGTCTGCTAACTCTGAGAAAATTGCCTCCAGCATCAAACCCCCGCCTTTGTTAATTTATCTTTTTCCTTAAGATACAAATATTTTTTCTACAAAAATGATATAAATAGCTAAAAATCCGATTTCATGATTACCACAACTCATTCACTCATGTAGAGTGATGACGAAGATGACACGTCTGACACCCACTTTTATTTAATAACACTTCAGGCAATCTCTTATCATAAAAATGATTTCCACCTTAAGTGGAAAATCTTTTCAAATAAATCACCGAGATGTCTGGAATATTCCCCTCTAGGCCAATCACTTTCTTCCATCAACCTCCACTTTAACAAAGCTTCCATTTTGAAAGTGGAGTCGTTGAACCATTGAACTCATGAACTCTTGAACCAATGAAGGTTCAACGGTTCAGGTTCATTCCCTGCACGAGCCTTCTGCACAAGTTAGTATCTCCACAACTAAGACATAATATACAAAGACCTAATGAACCAATGAACCAATGAACTATTGAACTAAATCCTGGGTTCAAACAAAAGGTTCAAAGACACAAACACTTTATCCATAGAGACACATAGGCCGAGACAAACTGACTATGCTAAAGTTGACGCTTGTTGTCTCTGCATAAATATTTCAATACAAAGAAAAATCTATGAATGCAAAAATAAGGGGGTAACAGACTTCATCCTAAACACTGAGTATAGCACATCTAAGAATTTGCAAGGTAGGTGGAAAAATACCATGAAGATCTTAACAGTGGAAATTTAAAAGTTAAAAGAATGTGACAAAAATCATCCATCTTTGGTAGGGTAAAAGAAAACCCTAAAACAACAAGCGAATAAAAAGAGATGAAAACATATATTTTCCATCGAAGCCTCTTGAAGAAACTTGAGGCCGAGAAAGATGTGAAACCCTAACCG
Source organism: Cryptomeria japonica (assembly GCF_030272615.1). Classification (NCBI taxonomy): domain Eukaryota; kingdom Viridiplantae; phylum Streptophyta; class Pinopsida; order Cupressales; family Cupressaceae; genus Cryptomeria; species Cryptomeria japonica. The sequence continues at coordinate 364,805,622 of NC_081408.1, read as the reverse complement.
CCACTAATCTACACTTTTGGCATTCGAATCTTTGTCATTCTTTTTATTTTGCTCTACTAAGAAGGCGGTGCCATGTTTGAAGAATGGAGTTCTTGAAGATTTCATGTTGTATACCTTACAGGAATTCATCTTCTTAACTACAGGGTGTAACTGGTAAATATTTTTTAACCTTGAGTATCGTTCTTAATATGTTGATTTGAAAACACAGTTGTAGCTTAAAATCAATACATACTTTTGTCACAATCTAAACTTTAATTGGATTTGAATGCTTAACTAAAATTGTATCTTTAATTGTTCTTCTTATATATTGCTACCTTAGCCTCTCAAGTTCTCTTTGTTGTATGAGCTTCTAATAGCATCAACTGTGATTTTTTCAGTTAACCTTGATAATGAATAGGGTTTCTCATATTACTGTGTTTGATACATTCCATTCTCTATCTTATTTTAGTCATATTTCCTCACTAAGCCAATAGTATATGCATATTCTATGACTGAGCACAACTTAGTATTTGTTCTTTAATGCATCTCCTGATCAATCTACTATAGTTGTAGTTGCATACCTTCTATCATCACAACCTCTGATATCAAACCAAAAGGTTTCATGACTTATATCCATGTCCCTTTAATAGTTTCTCATTATGTTTTGTGTATGCATGTACACTTTTCCTCAATGCCTTCTAAAAACTTGTTGGGCTCAACCCTTCTGGGAGCCACATTTTACCCCACATGCTAAAAAATATTATACATATATCTGCACATGATACAAACATATTATAAATAATATGCCTATCTGAGGTCTACATGATGACTCTTTGTCTGATTTTGGATATTTAAAACAAGCACTACATCTGATATACATAGGATTAGTATATGTATGAATGAGTAGATGTGCATGTATAGGATGTAATCTTTCATTGCTTAGAACTTTTTGTTCTAACACATTGTTTTCACTTAATGTAGGACATAAGGCTCTAAAGATCAGTGAGATGGCAAGGCGAGGCAAAAAAAACAGGAGCAGATCAAGCCGAGAGAACCAATCATTCAAGGAAATGGTTGGTTACCTTCTCTACATGTCTTCTTTTTCTTTGTTATCACATTTTCTCATGCACATATATGTTAATTCTTATTTGTATCAGCTGAGCATAGTCAGTCTCATGGCTTGTTATGTGAGACACATGTATTTTATTCCATTCAATAAGAATTACATTTTTCAAAAGGTTGTGAAATCTCTTATGTTCCATTCACTTGTATGAAAGAAATGATTTATATCCATGTAATCTTGTAAAGTTGTTTAATTTATATGGTTGAATGTAACATAGAAGGTTATAAAATGTACCATTTGCTTGAAAACTTAGTGGCTCTACCTTATTGAGCCTGTAGGTGAAAAGCTGGTAACATTTTTAGTGAATTCTATTGAATGTTTGGCTACTAAACATCAAAACCAATAGGCTTGAAAAATCTATTGGGCACAGAGTCAATTAGAAATCATGATTGAAACCAACTTAGTGCGGAAAATAACTCTTGTTGGTTTATGATATACAGGTTTATAATTTGTGATAGCGAAGTATGAGACTTCGCTATCATTAGTTGTAGATATGTACCCGATGAGCTAGTGAGAGTTATCTCCTGTATTAAGTTGACTCAACACAATCTCTTGCATGAACTGTTATCACCTTTCCTAATTAACCGATTGTGGGTGTATGCTTTATGACAATGAAACATAAGTTTTGTTTTCAAGAATTGTATATGTATGCTCAATTAAGTAGTAAGGGTGACAGTAGTGAAACTTAAACCATCCTTTGCAACTCCAACCTAGAGACTTATTGAAAATAGGAAACACTACACCTAAATTACTCTACCTATGCTGAAACAACACTTAGGGAAATGTAAAACTTCTAAACTACAGTGCAACATCACTTTATTGAAAGCATGAAACCTAACCTAGCATGTACAAAGGTAGATCATACCTCAAAACAATGTTTTAGCTGAATCCCATTAATAGGGATTGGTAGAACTTCTCCCTCCATTTTTGAAAGTTGGAATGCATTGTGTTCCTTGCATTCAGTGATCACAAAAGGGCCACTCCAAAAATTGTCAAACTTTGTATGCTTTCCTGGCCTACTTTTTAGCTCATCCCATTTGAGTTCATCCCATTGTATGCTTTCCTGGTACATATTAATCTCATCATTACCCTTTTTGGTTCGGACTTCAATGACAGAGTTTGGAGTGAGGCAGATTGTCAGATGATGACCTGTCTCAGGCATCGCATTAATGAGTATAGGTGTGAAAGGCCTTATCATATTAAGTACTAGGTTAATTTGCATGTTTTAAAAGGCTACTTGAAAAACAAGATATTTACCTTGGTTTTTGATTCCAGCTTCTCTGTTCTTCAGCATCTGGTTAGTTTGTGCTCCCCTGAGGGTTTCGATTTGAACTACTTCTACATCATGGGTGGAAATCTCAACCTTAATGAGCCCACCAGCTGTGCTAGTTGGAAGGGTGAAAGGAAAATTTGGAGAAGGTTGCATAAAAACAACTTCACTGATTATATGGATAAATTGCATGGGAGAAAGAAGCTTCTTTCCCGTGGTTTTGCCAAGGGTTGGAAAAATAACAGAGTTACTCTATTTAGTCATACCTAGAGAGTGGATGAAGATTTGGTGGCCGAGGTGACTGGTTTGCAGAAGGACGACATCAAGTTTTATAGAGATTCTAAGTTCACGGTGGAAGTCATCAAAAATTTCCCCAAGAATGAAGAAGAAAGGGCTCGCCTTGCCAAAAAGGATAATATTTCCTATTATCTCCCTAACCAGGTAAACTCCTTTTGGCAGAAAATGTTGAAAGTGTTAATGAAGTATCTCACTATTGATGGTATGTTCTTGAAAGTCTATAATTATCACTTTGTTATCCTTAATCACTTTCACCATGGTTCTAAGATATCTCTACCCTTCTATCTAGCCTCCTCCCTTAATGACAGTCTGGTTGACCATGCTAAGAAACCCAATTCCTACCCCATTGCCCACCAAGGTCTTATTCTGTTAATTTATGAGTATCTTAAGGATAAAGTTAAGGCCAATAAGGATGATCCCCTTGTGGAGAGTGCCCATATCTCTGAGGATGATGATAGTTCTGAGTCTGATGAGGATTCTACCAATCCTCCCCCTAAAAATAAATCGAGGGTTAGTAAAAAAGTTGAAGAAGACACTGAAGAGACGGTTGATCCTGAGTAGGAGTAGGAGAAGGAGGTGGAGAAGGAGGTGAAGCATGAGTAGGAGAAGGAGGTGGAGGGTGAGAAAGGAGACAAGGATAATGAGTAGGGTAAAGAGGATTTTGATGAGTCTGAGGAGAAGGAGAGTCCCTATGATACAAACAATAGGGATGAGGTTCAGAATAATATGGAGGAGGGAAACCCTAGGCTTGAGGATTCTGCCCAGGACATGGAGGATGCAGATACTATTCTGAATGCTATTAGAAACAACTCTCTAGAAATGTTTAAGTTCCAAAAGTGGGTGGTTGATAATATTACCAACATTCAGGAAAAATAGAGAGAGCTGGAGCTCAAAATTGATAATGTGGTTAAGGATATTAATAATAAAGGAAGAGAGGAAAATGAAAAAGATATTCTTGACTGGTCGGAGGGTGAGATCATAAAGGGAGATGTGAAGCACCTAGAGGATATGGTGAGGACTCTCAAAGAAAAGGGTGAGTCTGATTATGAACTGATAAACAACAGGGTTCAAAAAACTGAGAGTGCTCTGAGGAAAATCAGGGAGCATAGCTTGCTTGTGATGAAGGTGACTTCCCAAATTATGAATGTGTTGGTTGCCTACCTGGAGAAGGATAAGAAGAACAAAGATACTATGATTTTTTATGATGACCCGGATTCTAGCTCTATCCTGCATTCTTCTAGACATAGAACTAGGCAAAATGCTAAAGAGTTGGAGTTGAAGACAAAAGGTATTCAACAGGTGCAGGAATGAAAAGACCGTAAAGAGGTAGAAAATGCAATTATGATGCTTGTCAAGTATGTTGCGGAGACCATAAATATTTTCACCTAGATGTTCTAGTTTTGTTTTAGGTGTGTCAATATCTCGTTGGTCTTTTGTTGTACTTTTCTCTGGTTGTTGTCTTTTGTGCTGATCTTTTGCTTCCCTTCTTTCTTTGTTATGTCCTTTCTTGCTTCTCTAATGCTTTTCTTTATGATATGTAAGTGTGTTTCGGGTTCCTTAAAACCTATTTTTCTTAATCAAAAACATCACCTTCCCTAAAAAACTCGTGAAGTAGCTTTCTTATCAAAGACCCTCTTGGTCTGAAGCTAGTGATATTCCATTGATTTCATTTATTTGTCTCTCAGCTCCTCAAGCTCCATGAGTTGAGCATACCAGATTGCCATTGGATCTTCTTCTTCAAACATTTCTAGTTGATGCACAATATCAAGGGCTGGTAGCTCTACAGATAAAGGCAGTCTTGCCTCTTTACCATAAACCAATGTATATGGAGAGTTTCCAATTGATCTTTTAGGAGTTATTCTATCTGCCCAAAGTGTAGATTTTAATTTTGTGTGTCAAACTCTCTGGTTCTCTTCCATAGTCCTCTTGATGATTTTGATCAATTTTTTATTTGTACTCTTAGCTAAGCCATTACCTTGAGGATAATAATTTTAAGAGGTATTCAAGTGAATTCCATTTCTTACAGCCCAATCAGTCACACTCAATCCAATAAATGCCAAGGCATTATCTGATATGATTGATTTAGGTACTCCAAACCTAGTTACTATAGCTTCATAAAAGTTTAACATAGAATATTCATTGGCTTCTTTCAAAGCTATGACTTATGTCCATCTTGTAAAATAATCAGTTGCTGCAAGTATCCATCTGTGTCCTGCACTGGATGGTGGATTTATTGGTCCAATAAAATCAATGCCCCATCTCATAAAGGGCTCCTCAACCTGAATAGGTTGCAAAGGCATAGCTGGTAGCTTCTATTTTCTAGCAAAAAGAGCACATTTCACACACTTCCTTGCCCAAGCATGGGCATCCTTAAACAAGCTTGGCCAATAATAGTCAACCCTCATAATATTCCAAGCAGTAGTCCTTGGAGCAAAATGACCCCTCGAAGTTCCATCATGGAACTCATGAAGCACCTTCTCTGTTTGATCTGAGTCTGTGCACCTCAAAAGTACACCATTAATATCCTTTCTAAATAGAATACCCTAAACTAAAATAAATGGAATGGACTGCAATCTGAAATATGTCTTTTTGGCTCTGTCCAAACCAGGTGGACACTCACTAGTTTGTATAAAATGGGTCATATCATGAACCCAACCTACATTTTTCATAGGGGAAACATTCTAAAACTCATTACCATTAGCTAAAACAACTTCTATTTCATTTTATTTTGCATCTTCAGGGGTAGAATCCATTTCTTTACACAACCCTCTACCTCTGACAAGCTTAGTGATGTTGATATCAACATGAAATTCCATAACCTTAGTAATCCATCCTGCCCTTTTATCATTTAAATCCCTACTCAATAAGAACTCTTTGACATCTGGATGGGATACTAAAACATGAACCTTATTGTTGGAAATCAAAGGTTTAAACTTTTTCAAGCTTCTAATCACAACAAGAACATGTTTCTCAATACAAAAATATCTTATCTCATAATCTGCTAATGCCTGGCTGAAAAAAGCTATTGGTTGTTCAAAATTATCGTCATTTTTCCTAACCAACATTGCATAAATGTTACCTATGATACCAAAAGCATACATAGTAAAATCTTTTGAAAATTATGGGTTTACCAGAGTAGGGGTTGTTGATAAAGCCTCTTTGATAGCCTAGAAATTGTATTTGGCATCCTTGGTCCAACTAAAAACTGCATTCTTCTTTAGCATAGCATTCCAAGGCTATAAAATTTTTGCAACATCAGCAATAAACCTTCTTAAAAAAATAATTCTTCCCAAGAAGCTTTGTAGCCCCTTTTTATGATTAGGCAAAGGCAACTCAAGAATAGCTTTTACTCTGTCATGATCAATGGTGATTCCTACTTTTGACACTATATGTCCAAGAAGCCTACCTTCATGAACAACAAAGACACTCTTTTTTGGATTGAGAGAAATGTCATACTCTCTGCATCTCTCAAACACTTGTTTCAAATGTGATAAGTGTTCATCTGCATTCTTTGAATAAATAGTTATGTCATCTAAGTACACAAGTAGAAACTTTTGAATCAAACCTTTAAAATCATAATCCATAGCCCTTTGAAATGTAGCACTAGCATTTGATAAGCCAAAAGGCATTCTTTTATATGCCATTGTGCCCAACTTAGTTGTGAATGTTGTTTTAAATTGGTCCTCCTCCTTGACAAGAACTAGGTTGTAATCAGAAAAAACCATCAAGAAGGGAAAACCTTTCTAAACCAGCAACAAATTGAAGGATTTGTTCCATAGAAGGTAATGGATAATGGTCCTTTAGAGAGGCTCTATTGAGATCTCTGAAGTCTACACACAATCTAGTTTCACCATTTTTCTTCCTAACTAGAACAAGATTTGAAACCCAGGAAGTATGTTTCATAGGAAAAATAATACCCCCTCTACTAGCTTGTCAATTCCTTAAGTATTAGAGGCTCAAGCTTGGGGTTCAAAGGCCTTTGTTTTTGTCTTACAGGCTTGACATTAGATTCTAATTCTATGGTATGCTGAGAAATCTTAGGGTCAAACCCTTTTAAATCTGAATACTGCCATGCAAAAATATCCTAAAATTCTTGACACAAGGCTAGAAATTTTTGTTTATCTTCAGCTAAATAAATTTTTCCAATTTTAAGGAGCTTAACTTTGAAGATTTCAAGCTCCTCATAGTGATATTATTTAATCTACAGACCATCTTTTCAGTTCCTAAGCTAATCATCAGTGTTAAAAATGGAATCCAAGGTAACCAAACCCTTGGGTAATTTGTTGGTCTTCAGCTTCACCACTTGATCATCAAACTGTTGTGTAAACTTGTCCTAGTTTACCACCGAAAATTGATCATCCTCAAGTAGAAAAGTTAGAATTTTCTCATCCCTATCAAAAACTTTCCAGTTAATGTTATTATTAGGAATTGAAGGCCTAGCTATAGATTTGACATAATGTTGTACCTTCTCCTTTTTAATGTCATTGGGAATGTCAAATTGTGCTCCAATGGTGGCAAGCCTATCTGCATGCTTATTCAAGTTTCTAGGAATTGAAACTAAATTAAAAGAATCAAAGTCTTCAATAATGTCCCATACTCTATTTTTGTAAGACTTTAATGTATCATTTTTTGCAACATTCAGGCCTCTAACCCGATTAACAATTAGTTCACTATCCCCATATACCTTGAGACAGCTTACTCCCCTTTTCCTTGCCCATTCAAGACCTTGAATAAGACCTTCATACTCTGCAATATTTTTTGAACATGAAAAGGCAAAACAAAAAGCTGAAAAGTATTGTTCAACTTGTGGGGATATAAGCATAGCACCTCCACCTACTCCATTTTTACTCCTAGATCCATCAAAAAACATCACCCAAAGTTCACCTTGTTGTTTGATAAGCTCACTTTCATTTTTTTCAAGGTTTGGGATAACTGAATCGGCCTCATGCAAAACATAATGTCCCATCCCAACATGTAAGATATGGTCATGTGGGTTATCAACAATATTTTATGTTTCCCACTCATGTAACAGCAGATCAGGGACAGACTCATCTTACAAAATATGAGTTGCAGCAAGCTCATTATCATTAGAGATAACACAATTTGCTTCTGCAACTTTTGGGATAGCATTAATTATACTTGGGTTATATGGTTCAATATGATCCTTTGATAATCCTTCGGTATTAATGGTGACCTTGGTTCCGTATCTAGTCCTAAACAGCATATGAGACCAATCTGCTGAAACCTAACCCCCTATCTTGCCAGTAAAATCTCTTGATAATCATAGGGAAAAGAAAGGGGGTAAGTCAATTACACATATATCCTAAGGTACTAAAAAATTGGGACATGCATGAAGCATAAGGCTTAATCCTTTGATAATACCTAAAGTGTTAATAGCAGTCCCATCTAATTGGACAACTCCCTTCTCTATGTTAATCCTATGAGGATCCGGTTAATACTAAGAGGGGGGTGAATCAGTATTAAGACCAATTGAAACTTTAAACCCAAAATCATGTTGGCATTGTGTTGTCATTGATGTCAACCGGTATGGGATTAACACTGGTAATGTAAGAAAGATGACCTTAGGAGTCACCTGCACACAAGATAATGCCCGACTTGTGTGATGATATAAGAGAGGTGTTTGAGCGGTTGTTTATGATGAAGAGGCGGAATGTTATCAGAATCACATCCACACTGGAAGAGAAGATTGAATAGGTCACCGGTATGTTGTGAGGTTGTTGAACAGTAGGACTCCCACCAGAGTCATCATGAGAAGCAATGACTGACAGTGTATGTGCTAACACCAGTTCACATATGCCTGTTTGAGGATAAGCTACACAAACAGGGAACTCACATGAGCAGATGACAAGGTGTTCCTTCACCAAGTAAGTGGAGCTTATCCCCTATATGCATTAAGTGAATTATAGTTTGGTGGATAAAAGAAAATAGGTAAAGGAAATAACTTGAAGGATCACTCTAGATCCATCGGTAAACTAAGGGAATGCCTTAAGTGCATGAGATCAGGGTTATGCACTGGACCGACAGAGAAGGCAGGCTGAGTAGATACAGTTAGAGGAGAATGGTCTTACTGATGAAGGAGTCTAGTGAAGGATGATGACTAGTATCATCAAAGAGTGATAACTGATATGTAAAGCTCACCTGTAATATGAGCAAGGTGCAGAATGAAAATATGATAAGGTTACAGGTACAATGTGTGACACCGGCGAGGTTAACGAATCGGCAAGAAAAAGGAACCAGTTGAGTGGCTGATCAGTGATCCCATTTGAACCAACATAAAGTGCCAAGCTAGTAGTTAGTTGATATGGATGTCACATGAAGTCCACGTGGCGAACACGCATTTGGATAAAGATGGAATGTACATCAATAGGGTTGTTGCAGGGTTGGTCGACTTTAATGAGATGTCACTCAAATCACGGGACAGGTTGCAGAGCTATTGTAGGGGTTTGAGTCTCGAGGTCTGGAAGACAACTATGAGTCAGCTAGGAGTGATTCATAAGATCAGGCAATGGAGGAAATAGCATGATAGATCTTTTGTGATTGACCAAGGGATCAGCTATGAGGGTAAAAAGAAAGTCGCTAGAGATGAAAGGCGTGATCTAGGAAATGCGAAAATAGTGGAACTGTGTAATTAGATGTCAGAAAGATCAAATAATGCAAGATCTGATTGGATTTGGTTTTCCTTGAGGAAGGTGAGGAAACCCTAACTGCCTGGTTTTTGAATTGGTTTTTGGAGGGAAAACCTTGCTATAAGTGTGGGGGCAGAAGAGAATGGTTGCTACTGAATAGAAGAATATTGTGTGATTGCAAAGTTGAAGACTTCTACAAATAAGAGCAAATCAGCCAAGTGCTCAATGAGCATCTGTGAAGAGAGTGGGAGTGAGACAGAACCTGGTTGAAGCATTCAATCGGTTGGAGAAAATAATTGGTAGTATTCATACTGGGAGAACAGAGGTGAAGGAGACTGCGGAGAAGATAGATAGAGAATTGGCAGAGAGTTGAATCGGTGAAGAGGAGCAGTGAGGAGGAGATATAGTGAGAGCAATTCAGAAGGAAGATAAATTGGTAGGGATTACTAGCAAGAGAAGCATCAGGTGAAGAGTAGCAGAGAAGTGAGTTGGTGAAGAAGAGAAGGTATCTCACTGATAGAGTAAGATATGTATAATGGTTTCAAGATTCACTTGTAACAAGATAACTACTTATGGATTTGATGTTTACATTGTGAACACTGAGTTGAAGCTTGGTTTAGGGGTTGTAGCTCCTTAGGTTGGTTCCCTAAAGTTAGAGGTTGGTACTCCTTTGGGTTGTAGCCCATAAATCGGGTAGGGGTTGGTGCTCCTTGGGTTGGTGTCCTAAACTTTGTAACTGTGTTTATTGTGAGGTTGGATTGGAGCAGTAGACTCTAGCAACATTGTTGTTAAGGTTTTTACCATATTTGGTTTTCCTCATATATGCAGGTGTTATGTGATGTCCCCTTGCGAGTGTGTTTGCACTTATGCTAGTCTCCTCCATAACTTGTAAGCCTGCATTGAGTTAAATCTATCAAACTCACATAGGTTTGCAAAAGAGAAAGAGATTTGAGAACCATTGATTCACCCCATCCCCCTCTTAGTGGTGCATTGTGTCTAACAAAGCAAACTTATCTTAGATCTGAAACTATTTAACAAATATCTCAACTTATTAAATCAAATATAATAACCTCTTTATCAGATTTTCTTAACACATTAATCAAATCATTTATCAATACTTTAACCACCAAATAAATCATATAAACTTGATCATTTACTAACTCATTAACCTTATCAATTAGATCAAAAACTTTCTCAAACAACTTCTTATAAGTACTAGTAACCTCTGATAAACTTCTGATAAAACATCATAACCAGTGTCTCAGAAATAATGCATGAAATGAAACATAAACAAGAACATCACACAAAAACCATTCCACACATGAACGCCATAATTTTTTGACATGGAAACCCAAATACGGAAAAACCATGATGAGAGTTGGCACCCACAAATATTTGTAATCTTTTGAAGTGTGCCCTGTTAGGAGCTTACAATATGACCCGTTAAGAATAAACCATGTTAGGAGTCACCCGATTAGGGGATTTGTCTAGAAAATCAGTTAGGAGGTTGATGATCTGTTAGGATCAACCTCGTGAGAGGATTTAACACTCTTTTGAGAGCTTTCCTGTTAGGGGACTTAAATGTTTAAGGCCTATTAGGACCCACCTAATTAAAGGATTTAACTTGCTACAACTGTTAGGGAACAACAATAAGAAAATGATTTGTTTACTTGCACTTCTCAGATTGCTTGATTAGATCTAGTTATACACAATACTCTGCAACTCTCAGGCAGATCTCACACTTCACTTGGACAACTTAACACCTTCTCTAAGACCACCGACATCATAAACATCAATTGTGTCATCCTAAATAGCCATCTCAACTAGGTCGGCCATAAAACCTAATTACATCATGAAGTTACAATTCAAATAATAAGAGATCATCATAGATCGATATATAGATCATTACAAAAAATTACAACGTAATATCAACCATTGGTTGATCATAACCCATCATAGAAATCCAATCTATACCAAATTCAAACCCTCAAAACACTCTACTAAGCATTTTGTTGATTCCCAAGAAACTCTTCCTTGAATCACGCCAAAACAACAATTAGATCTTTCACGCGGGTTGTGTCATGTTAACCCATCATGGAAATCCAATCTGTACCAAAGTCAAACACTCAAAACACTCTACTAATCATTTTGTTGATTCCCAAGAAAATCTTCCTTGAATCGTGCCAAAACAACAATTAGATCTTTCACGTGGGTTGTGTCATGTTACCAACTTCATGTAGACTCACCATCGATCACCGTCATAATAGAAATCATTATCGGTTTGATGATTTCTTCACCAGTCTTAAACCCTACTAAAACCTTAGCAAAACTTCATCAGAAATTTGAAACACACCTTCCAGTAATCTTCACAAGTTTCAATTCTAGTCAGATACATGTTCACCATCCAAACTGCAAATCACCAATCATTGCCGATCGACCAATCCAATCAAAACATCTCTGCTTTACCGGTTAAAGTCCTATTTCACATACTTTAGTTATTTTCTAGTAAACCCTATCTTTCAGTAAACCAAATCAATTAGATGACAAAGAAAAACATTAGGAACATCAAGAACATTAGTTGTCATCAATTGCCATCAATGACAACACAAATAATTGATCATGTCATCTATTCATAGAATCTCAATCTCTTCATCACAAATAGAATCTAATCATTTATTGGTGCAGTCATCAGTCTTCAACTGCATCACCTGCATCTGCATCAATTATGCCAAATGCCAACAATCTCCCCCTCTAGCATTGATGGCAACACTAATAAGATATACAATAAGAGTAACATTATCATCTGCAACTTGCTTGTCAATATCATATCATCTGTCGGTTCTCCTCCTTTTGTCATTTCCCCCTTAACCAATGTTTCTCTTAATCTGATCTTCTGATCTCTATTCTTCTTCTCCCATATCTGCCATATCTGATTTCTATTCTTTTCTTCTCCCCCTTTGACAACAATGCCAAAGATGTAAATGCATCTTGTCTTCAATTTTGTTGTTGCCTCTTCCATCATCTCTACTACTCAAATTAGAAAAATTATAACAGAGCATTAAATCAAAATTTTACATTAGAATTGCTCCCCCAAAGGAGTAGTTTGCACCTTCATCAATCCTTAGTGATAAATAAACATAAAATCCACAAGATTGATGGATCTCCATCATTCTAGTTCTTTTGGTGTAGGGGTCTAACCCCTAGTTTACCTCTAAGAAACTCAAAGGTATCCTTCAATAAGGGCTTAGTAAACATATCAGCTAACTGATCTTTACTCTTCACATATTCCATCTTCACCTCATTTTCTTGAACTCTTTCCCTTAGGAAGTAATACTTCAATTCAATGTGCTTGGTTCTGGAATGAAGTACAGGATTCTTAGAAATATTTATTGCACTTATATTATCACAATAGATAGTCACCAGTTCTGACATATCTATCTTGAATCCTTCTAGCACATGTATCATCCATATTGCCTGTGTGCAATTCATGGATGCAGCTACATACTTTGCTTCAGTTGTAGATTGAGAAACACAAGTTTGTTTCTTTCTTGTTCATCCCACTAATCTTCCTAAAAGTAGAAAAGCTCCACCGATTGTGCTTTTTTGATCATCCACATTACTTACCCAATCAGCATGAGCAAAAACATCCAAAGTCAAATCTCCTTTATAGGGATACCATAAACCATAGTCTAAAGTGCCTTTGAGATACCAAAAATTCTATTCACAACCACCATATGACTCTATTTAGGCTCTTTTTGAAATTTGGCCACTAATCCAACAGCATGAGCAATGTCGAGTCTGCTATGGACAGCATAGTGTAGCTTGCCAATCATAGATTTGTACTCCTTTTCACTAACAATGGGGAAATCATCTTCCTTTGACAACTTGCAGCCAGTCACCATCAGTGTCCCTACTAGTTTGTAGTCTTCCATGCTGGAAGTCTTCAACTGTTGCCATTATGTGAACCGGCATGAAGACATAATGATATTGTATGTTGTCATTGATGTCAATATGAGACATGGTGTGAACCAGCACATGTGATAAGTGAAAAGAGAGAGGAACCGACATATGTATGAACTAGTTTATATGCCAAAGTGAAGCGGCATATTTGTTCAAGCTGAATCGGCATGCCAAGGTGAACCGGCATGTACTTATGGGAACTGGCATATGGAAGCATTGTATGACTACCGGTTGGTAGGTAGTTTCCACTTCAGGATTTCCAGTTGGAGTACCTCAAGTCTGTGTGACTCAATCAGTGATCTTTGTGTGATGAGTTAGCAGTATAATGGAGGATAGATCATGTTTCCATGTAAGCTCTGTGTGCATGAAGGATCTTGCATGAAGAAGACTATTCCTATCCACCTTGGGAATGTGTGAAGTCTGTCAAACGGTGATAACGCATGGTGGGTTATCAGCCGCCATGAAATCGGTGGAAAATGGATGATGGAGAATGTCTTGAGATAGATTCAAGATTGTTGCATTCAAAGCAGTATGATTCAACCGTCATGATTGAACCTCTTGAATTGCTTAACCTAACAGGTTTAGGGTTTAGGGTTTTTGCTACCGACCTATCTGTTTCCTATAAGGTTGATGTTGTGTTTCTTTCTAGGGTTGTTGGCAAAAGTTGTGAATGTGTATCTAAGGAAAGTGATATGTGATTCTTGCCAGACCAAAGGAGAGAAGAGATACTTGCAAAGTGAATGTGTAGAAGGTAAAGAGGAGCCTAAACGGATCTGCATTATCATTGAGTGTTGTTAACAGATCATTATAATTCCCGTTGATCTCTAACCACTTCAACAGTTGTAAAATCCCCTAACAGGGTAGCCTTAATTGGCTTGATTCAAAATCCCTTAACAGGGTGGTCTTAACTGGCTTTATTCAAATCCCTTAACCGGGTAACTTAAGGCTAATGAGTTCTGAGAAGCTATACAGCTTAGGAGATCCTTTCAGCTATTGAGTTCTTGAAATTCTTTAACAAGGTGACCCTACCGGGTTTAACCCTTAACCGGGTATCCCTTAATTGGGTGATCCCTAACAGGATCGGTTCCTAGCAGAACCTATTGTAATGTCTTTAACCAAACAAGGCTCCTAACAGAGCGGACTTCTAAAGAGTTCAAAAAGCAGCTTGTGGGTATTCATCCCCACTGTGGTTTTTCCCAATTGGGTTTCCACGTGAAAAATATGTGTGTCATGTGAAATGCTTTTGTCTTGTGATGCTTTGTTTTACCTGTTTATGCATGAGAATATAATGATATCATAGTATTGAGCTAAGAGGGAAGCTTATTGAGTGATCGGTTCATGTTTGGTTGAGTTGTACTGGATGTTACCAGTTGCACTCTATTTTACCAGTATCCCTATTTGTCAGTCATTCGGAACATTTGTTGTCAAACCAGTTTTGGACCATATTTGTGTTTGTACTGATTCACCCCCCCCTCTCAGTACCGGTTTGGTACTATTGGTTCATCATTGAGTTATCAATTGGTATCAAAGCACTCCAGGTCCTCTGTGTTGTAAGATTAACCGCTTGAGGAAAAGATCCTAGTCAAATGATGAAAAGAGAAGGTCCAAAGTTAAACAGGGAAAATTTTGGTATATGGAAAGACAAGATGAAGATATTCATCAAAAGCATGGGTGTTCAACACTGGAGTTATGTTGAAAATGTATATGTTGTTCCTACTGGTACTCTCACCGATGACCAAAAGAGAGAGATACAAAAAAATGGGCAAGTCATGGAAGCCCTCATCAGTAGTCTATCTGACATTGAGTTCATTGATGTTCAGGACAAGGCAAATCCCAAAGAGGTATGGGATGCTCTCAAAAATATCTATGGTGGTGATGAGCATGTAAAATAGGCTAAGGAAGAAAGCCTGAGAGGGAAGTTTGAAGACATGCGGATGGTTGAAGGAGAGACCATTCAGTAGTATGGAATAAGAATCAAAATGGTTGTTAGAGAAATTAAGAGTGCAGGTGGTAAAATAGAAGATTCCACAGTGGTAAGCAAAGTCCTGAGATCCCTGTTACCGGTCTATGCAATAAGGGTTGCTTCTATTCAGGAGCTGAGATCAATAGACAAGTCTAAGGTGTCCTTGGACTCCATCATAGCCATGTTGACATCCTATGAGCTGAATAGTTTTGATGGGAGTGTTCAAAAGACACAATTAGCTTTTAAAGCCTCTGCTATACCATCCAAAAAAGGAAAAGAGGCTAGCACTAGTGGTGAACCTAATTAGAGAAGAGAAATGAATGATGAAGAGTTTCTGATGGAATTTGAAGCACTTCTTGCCAGGAAATTCTCAAAAGGAACTGGTAAATACAAAGGTAAGCTACCTTTGAAATGTTTTTCTTGTAATTGGATAGGACATATTAGTATGAATTATCCTAATAGCGACAACAAGGATAAACTGGAAAGGTTCAGGAAATTCAAAGGAGGAAACTAGAGAAACTATTTTGTGGTAGTTGATGAAGGTGTCATAGATGAGGAATCAGAAGATGAAGAGAATGAAGACATTGTGTTTGTTGTTGTAAAGGAAGATGTAGCAGACAAGAAGGCTCTTGTGTCCCGGTTTGATAATTCAAATGAGTGGATCATTGACAGTGGCTGTTCTCACCATATGACTGGTGACTAGAGCAAGTTTCTATCCTTAGAGGAGTATGATGGTGGTGTGGTTCACTTTGGCAATGATGCACCATGCATGGTCAAAGGCAGAGGGTCCATCTCTTTAAATGGAAAGAGTAGTGCTGACAATGTGTACTGGGTTGATGGTCTCAGACACAACCTTCTAAGTGTTGTCCAACTAAATGATAGTGGCCTCACTCTACAATTCAAGAATGGAGTTTGCAAAATCAAAGGAAAAGATGGTAAATTGGTGGCCACCAGCATGCAGACCAAAGGTAACTTATTTCAGTTGAATGCAAATGTAAGTACCTATCTAATGGCTAAGCTTGATGATAGTTGGATATGGCATAGGAGACTCTATCATATAAACTTTGATAACATTGTAAAGGCTAGTAAGATCAAGGCAGTTAGAGGGTTGTCGGTGCTAAACAAATCGGGCAATACCTTGTGTAGAGAGTGTCAATTGGGGAAAATGTCTTCCTCAACTTTTAAAGGTAAATCTTTCACTGCTGACAACTTGCTTGATCTTGTGCGTATTGATTTGTGTGGTCCTATGAAAACTAGGAGTGTGCACGGTGATAGATACTTCATGATCCTCACTGATGACTGCTCAAGAATGAAGTGGGTCACGTTCTTGAAAGACAAATCTGAAGCCTTTGGGAAATTCAAAGCTTTCAGACATTAGTGGAGAAGGAAAGCGGTAAAAGGATCAAGTGTCTCAGAACTGATCAAGGAGGGGAATTCACTTCCATCGAATTCAACAAGTATTGTGAAGAATTTGGCATCAAGAGACAATTGTCTACCCCTCAGACTCCACAGCAAAATGGCCTAGCAGAGAGGAATAACCGGACTATGGTTGAAGCAGCTAGAACCATGTTGATTCAAGGAAAGGTAGCTCACACCTTTTGGAGAGAAGCAGTGAGCACTGCAGTCTACACAATGAAGCGGATACTCATCAAGAAAGGTAAGGATAAAACTCCTTATGAGTATTGGACTGGTAAAACACATGTGGTTAGCTACTTTAAGGGATTTGGTAGCAAATGTTACATTAAGAGGAGTGAACAGCAAGGCAAATTTGAAGCTAAATGTGATGAGGGAATATTTCTAGGATATTCCACCAACAGTAAATCCTTCAAGTGCTATAACAATAGAACTCAGAGAATTATGGAAAGTATCAATGTAAGAGTTGATGAATCCTCTGAGAAAGCTGAGGAAACTGGCGGTGAGCAAGCTGTAAATGAACCAATTGCAACTTCTGGGAACCGGTTGTCAGTCAACCAAGTACCAGTAACAGTGTTCCTGAACCAGTGAATGTTGATACTGATGATGATAAGGATGAAGAGGAAAAGAAAGAACAACCAGTCAAGACTATTCCTCGGTATGTCAAGCTGAATCATGATCCTAAGTAGATCATGGGAGATAAGGATGCAAGAATCCTTACAAGAAGAAAGATCAGAGAAAACTCATGTATGATCTCTGAATTTGAGCCTGAAACATTCAAAGAGGCTCATAAAGATGAAGACTGGATCAAGGCAATGGAAGAGGAACTTGACCAGATAGAGAGTTAATGGTACATGGTCCTTGGTACCCAGACCAGAGCATAAAAATGTCATTGGCACCAAATGGGTGTTCAGAAACAAGTTGAATGAGGATGGCATAGTGATTAGGAATAAAGCCAGATTGGTGTGCAAAGGATATGCTCAAGAAGAAGGAGAAGACTATGGAGAAACCTTTGCTCCTGTAGCCAGATTGGAAGGAGTTCGTATGCTTCTTGCATATGTAGCTTTTAAAAGGTTCAAAGTATATTAGATGGATGTAAAATCTGCATTCCTAAATGGTGTACTTGAAGAGGAGGTATATATAGAGCAACCAGATGGGTTTTCCCTATCTGAAGAAAGTGATATGGTGTGTAGGCTACATAAAGCCTTATATGGTTTAAAGCAAGCACCTAGGGCATGGTATGAGCGCCTCCATTCCCATCTTGTGAAGATTGGATTTGAGAGAACAAGTGAAGATAGCAATATCTACTTGAAGTCTGAAGGAAATCAGATTCTGATCTGTGAGGTTTTTGTTGATGACATTATCTTTGGAGGAGATGACAAGATGATTCATGAGTTTGCTGATGAGATGAAGAAAGAGTTTTAGATGTCACTCATAGGGGAGATTAAGTTCTTCATTGGACTGCAGATCTAGCAGATGGAAGATGGAATCTTTATCACTCAGTCCAAATATATCAAAGAGGTACTAAAGACCTTTGGCATGGAAGATAGCAAACCGGTTGGTACACCGATGGTGACCAGTTGCAAATTGACAAAAGAGGATGATTCCGCACTAGTTGATGAGAAGGAATACCAATCAATAATTGGTAAGTTGCATTATGTAGTGCATAGCAGACCAAATATTGCACATGCAGTTGGCATTACTGTAAGGTTCCAGAAGAGTCCAAGAGAATCCCACTTGATTGTAGTCAAGAGGATTCTTAGGTATTTGAAGGGAACAGTTGACTATGGATTGTGGTACCCATACAGCAATGATTTCAATCTGAAAGTTTTCACAGATGCTGATTGGGCAGGTAATGTGGATGACTAAAAGAGCACAACCAGTGGTGCATTCTTTCTCGGTGGTAGACTGGTTTCATGGATGAGTAAAAAGCAGAGTTGTATCTCTCAGTCTATAGTGGAAGCGAAGTATGTTGCAGCTTTCATGAACTGCACTCAGACAATTTGGATGAAGCATGTACTGGAAGGCTTCAAGATCCCTGTATCTGAACCGGTAAGTATATTCTATGATAACACAAGTGTTATCAATATATCAAAGAATCCAGTTTTACATTCTAGAATCAAGCATTTTGAGCTTAAGTATCATTTCTTGAGGGAAAAGGTTCAGAATAAAGAGATTGCACTGGAGCATGTGTCCAGTAAGGAGCAGTTAGCAGACATATTCACCAAGCCTCTCCCAAAGACTATATTTGAGCACTTAAGAGGTGAATTGTGGGTATTACCCCTTTAGGAGGTGAACTAAAAGTAAGTGTTCCACATCAGTCAGGTAGTGCAAGGTCAATTTTTTGTTGATTGATGTGTTGAAGGATGCTACTCCTCAATGGGAGCAGCATGATGGAACTGAGATGCTTGTACCTCCACTTTGGCATTGTTTTCAAAGGGGGTGAAGGAGTGAAGCGAAAATATATCTGTAGCAATGGGGAGAAGATGTGAAGCGGAGAAGATATCTTTGTATATTGCCATCAATGCCAAAGGGGGAGATTGTTGGCATTATGTGAACCGGCATGAAGACATAATGATATTGTATGTTGTCATTGATGTCAATATGAGACATGGTGTGAACCGGCACATGTGATAAGTGAAAAGAGAGAGGAACCGGCATATGTATGAACTGGTTTATATTCCAAAGTGAAGCAGCATATTTGTTCAAGGTGAACCGGCATGTCAAGGTGAACCGGCATGTAGTTATGGGAACCAGCACATGGAAGCATTGTATGACTACCGGTTGGTAGGTAGTTTCCACTTTAGGATTTTCGGTTGGAGTACCTCAAGTCTGTGCGACTCAATCGGTGATCTTTGTGTGATGAGTTAGTAGTATAATGGAGGACAGATCATGTTGCCACGTAAGCTCTATGCGCGTGAAGGATATTGCATGAAGAAGACTATTCCTATCCACCTCGGGAATGTGCGAAGTCTATCAAACGGTGATAACACGTGATGGGTTATCAACCGCCATGAAATCGGTGGAAAATGGATGATGGAGAATGTCTTGAGATAGATTCAAGACTGTTGCATTCAAAGTAGTATGATTCAATGGTCATGATTGAACCGCTTGAATTGCTTTACCTAACAGGTTTAGGGTTTAGGGTTTTTGCTACCGACCTGTCTGTTTCCTATAAGGTCGATGTTGTGTTTCTTTCTAGGGTTGTTGGCAGAATTTGTGAATGTGTATCCAAGGAAAGTGATACGTGATTCTTTCTAGACCAAAGGAGAGAAGAGATACTTGCAAAGTGAATGTGCAGAAGGTAAACAGGAGCCTAAACGGATCTGCATTAGCATTGAGTGTTGTTAACAGATCATTGTAATTCCTGTTGATCTCTAACCACTTCAACAGATGTAAAATCCCCTAACAGGGTAGCCTTAATTGGCTTGATTCAAAATCCCTTAACAGGGTGGTCTTAACTGGCTTTATTCAAATCCCTTAACCGGGTAACTCAAGGCTAATGAGTTCTGAGAAGCTATACAGCTTAGGAGATCCTTTCAGCTATTGAGTTCTTGAAATCCTCTAACAAGGTGACCCTACCAGGTTTAACCCTTAACCGGGTATCCCTTAACTGGGTGATCCCTAACAGGATCGGTTCCTAGTAGAACCTATTGTAATGTCTTTAACTAGACAAGGCTCCTAACAGAGTGGACTTCTAAAGAGTTCAAAAAGCAGCTTGTGGGTATTCATCCCCACCATGGTTTTTCCCAGTTGGGTTTCCACGTGAAAAATATGTGTGTCATATGAAATGCTTTTGTCTTGTGATGCTTTGTTTTACCTATTTATGCATGAGAATATAATGATACTGTAGTATTGAGCTAAGAGGGAAGCTTATTGAGTGATCGGTTCATGACTGATTGAGCTATACTAGATGTTACCAGTTGCACTCTATTTTACCAGTATCCCTGTTTGTCAGTCATTTGGAGCATTTGCTATCAAACCTGTTTTGGACCATATTTGTGTTTGTACTGATTCACCCCTCCTTCTTAGTACCAATTTGGTACTAGTGGTTCATCATTGAGTTATCATCAACACCTCTTTGCTATACCTTGTCTGACAAATAAAGATACCACCATCCAGTTGTTGGACCTGTAAGCCAATAAAGAACTTAATTTCACCGATTATAGACATTTCAAATTCCTTTTTCATTATATCAGCAAAGTCCATACACATATCATCATTTCCACCAAAAATTATGTCATCAAAAAATACTTCTACTATCAGCATCTTATCTCCATCAGTCTTCAAATAAATGTTAATGTCCTCATTGGTACGTTGGAGTCCAATTTTGATCAAATATGCATGTAATCTCTCATACCATTCCCTCGGTGCTTGCTTTAGACCATATAGTGCTTTGTGCAATTTACTCACCATGTCTTTGTCATCGGTCAAGGAAAATCCATCCGATTGTTCAATGTATACTTCTTCTTCTAGAATCCCATTTAGAAAGGTTGACTTGACATCCATTTGGTATACTTTGAATCCCTTATATGCAGCAAATACCAGCAGCATCCTAACTCCTAGTCTAGAAATAGGTGCAAATGTTTCACCATAATCCTCACCTTCCTCTTCAGCTTACCCTTTGTAGACTAATATTGCCTTGTTTCTTACAATATTTCCTTCATTGAATTTATTCCTAAAGACCCATTTTGTTCCACTTACATTCTTATGCTCCGGTCTAGGAACAAGTGACCATGTCTGATTCTTCTCAATTTAATCTAATTCTTCATTCATTTCCTTCACCCAATAATCAACCTTTAGTGCTTCCTTAACTGTATTGGGTTCAATTGTAGATATCAAACATGAGTTCTCTTGCATCTTCTTCATCAGGTTCTTCATCTTATTCCTCACTGACATCGCTTACTAGTTGAGCATCTAGTTTTGCATTTGTTGGTTCTTCATTATTCTTTACTTCCGGTTCAATGATCACAAACTTTTCCTCATTATCATCCTTTTCAGGTTATGATCCGCTTGTACCTTTAGACTTATCAGATAGATCATTTGATGGTATGATATAATAATATGTATATGATAGGATACTAAGAGGGGGGGTGAATCAATATATTGAAAAATTGATACAAAGTTCCCAAACTCAAATTCAATCACACAAACATATCACAGTCAAGATCAATATTCATAAGAATACTTGACATCAACCGGTTTGACTGTTATGACAACTTAACAATAAACAAATTCAATCTTGTAAACATCAACAATGCTTAATCATATCTCAACATATTCATCTCTCAATGCTTCCAGTTATCATGCCTAATCAGAAGTTAATCAAATCAACAAATAAGATCATAACCACAAAAACATTCACCACTTGACACAAATGTTTATACGTGGAAAACCCAAATAGGTAAAAACCACGGTGAGATGAGACTCACAAGGATAGCTATCTGAACTCTTCTGAAGTTTGCCTTCTTAGGAGCCAAGCCTGTTAAAGCTTTACAATAAGTCATGTTAAGAACTAATTCCGGTTAGGAATCACCCAGTTAAGGGATTTACAAATATACCTTGATGAAAAGCACAATACCCTGTTAGGAGTAACCAAGCTTGTTAGAGCTTACCCGGTTAAGGGATTTCACTTCTGCTGTAATTGTTAGAAAAAAATAGGTTTTCTTGATCTGTCTAAATAGAAATACATTTGCTTGATCAAATCCTTTTAAGCTTCAATCTGCCTTTACTCAAAGTGCAAATCCATTCACCGGTTAGGCAACTACACACTCAACAGGTTTCTGTCAATCTTGCCAACAACTTTTACAAACAACTTCATTGACCTTAAATACAAATCAATTAGGTCGGTAACACAACAAAAACCTAATTCTCATCATCGAGATTACAAACAAGTCGGTACAATCTTGACCATTAGAAATCATAACAATCTCTTCACATTCTTCAAGAAAATTCTAACCGCTCCATGATCACCACTTCATCGGACTTTGTAACTCATCACGCACTATGCATTAGATGCAATCCACTTTTCTCCTTCCCTAGACAACAAACAAATGCACCAAAAAAATCTGAAATTATCCTCATACAATGATCACACGTGTCTTCATTATTACCACTCATCAGATAATAAACCAATAAACTTGATCGGTTAGGTTTAACAACTGATAGGGTTTACCGGTTGTATTGCATAGAAAGGTTTAACCATCTACACTGGTTTACCAGTTCAACTCATAAACTTAACATACCGGTTTACAACATCTTCCACAAAGCTCTTCCTACCGGTTACTAGCCAATATCAAAAACAACAATATCAGTAATAACATAAATACCATTACCGGTTCAATTGACATCAATGACAACATATCATTAATGCAATCTATATGCAAAACGCCAACAAACTAAAAATGCCAAATATCTCCCCCTTTGGCATTGATGGCAATACAAATATCAATGCCTCTGATTATTGCTGAGATTGGTGAATAGGAATCCTGGTTTACATTACCAAGTATTCACCTTTCTCTATCTATCTTCAGCCCACCACTAGTTCACCTAATCAGACACATAATTCTTCTCCTCAATCACATAATTCTTCTCCCCCTTTGATAGCAATGCCAAAGTGAAAGTGAAAACAGGTAATTCTGCTCTAACTATGCATCGACAACATACTACAGCTTGATGCTCCCCCTGTGGAATACTTCCACTTCTTCATCAATCCATGTAAGATTCTACAAGTAATTCAGGGACTGATGCAATCACCATCATGCTCAACTAACTTCATGAAGAGGGACAACCCCCAATTGACCTCTAAGATACTTGAAAGTGGTCTTAGGTAGAGGTTTGGTAAAGATATCTACAAGCTGCTCCTTGGTAGAAACATGCTCCAAGATAACATTTTTACATTGAACTTTTTCCCTCAAGAAGTGATACTTCAATTCAATTTTCTTAGTCCTTGCGTGCAAAACAGGATTTTTTGAAATGTTTATTGCACTTGTATTATCACACAAAATCTTTATTGGTTCTGAGATTTTCATCTTAAACCCTTCCAAAATGTGTCTCATCCAAATAGCTTGTGTGCAATTCATATAAGTTGCTACATACTCAGCTTCAACAATAGATTGTGAAGTACAACTCTTCTTTTTACTACTCCATGAAACTAGCCTTCCTCCTAGAAAGAATGCTCCACTGGTAGTACTCTTCTGGTCATCAATATTTTGTGCCCAATTAGCATCTGTGTATGCCTTCGAATCAAAATTTATACCATATGAATACCATAACCCATAGTCAATAGTACCTTTTAGATATCTAAAAATTATCTTGGTTGCCATCAGATGTGCTTCCTTTGGATTCTTCTAAAATCTAGCAACAATACCAACTGCATGGGCAATATCCGATCGACTGTGAACAATATAGTGTAATTTTCCAATCATTGACCTATATTCCTTTTCATCTATAGACTTAGATGCATCTTCCTTGGACAACTTACAACTTGTAACCATTGGGGTTCCAACTGGTTTACAATCACTTATACCAAAAGTCTTCAAAACCTCTTTCACATACTTAGATTGAGTAATGAAAATACCATTCTTCATTTGTTGTATCTGCAAGCCTATGAAAAAATTTATTTCCCCTACTAATGACATCTCAAACTCATTCTTCATTTCATTTGCAAAACTACTGTTCATGTCATCATTACCTCCAAATATAATGTCATCAACAAATACTTCATTGACCAGTATTTCATCTCCTTCAGACTTGAGATAAATGTTGTCGTCATCACTAGTTCTAGCAAAGCCTATCTTCATTAGATGTGTATGAAGTCATTCATACCATGCTCTAGGTGCCTGATTTAATCCATACAAATCTTTATGCAATTTGCATACCATGTCTTCCTTATTTGTCAATGCATAACTATCAACCTACTCTATATAAACCTCTTCTTCCAATATCTCATTCAAAACTGCAAACTTAACATCCATCCGGTATACCTTGAACTTCTTATGAGTTGCAAATACAAGTAAAGTTCTGACACCTTCCAGTCTTGCTACTGGTGCAAAATTTTCTCCATAATCTTCTCCTTCTTCTTGCACATAACCTTTATAGACTAATCTTGCCTTGTTGTGAACTACAACACCTTCTTCAATTAACTTGTTTCTAAACGCCCATTTAGTACCTATATCATTCTTATTTAACGGTCGGGGTACCAGGGTCCAAGTGTTGTTCTTCTCAATTTGATCCAATTCCTCCTCCATAGCTTTAATCCAATGATCATCACCAAATGCCTCCTTGGCACTTCTAGGTTCAAAGGTGGAGATCATGTAAGAGTTCTCTCTTATTCTCCTTCTAGCTAGTACTCCAACATCCTTATCCCCAATAATCTATTTAGGACTGTGATTCAGTCTCACATGCCTAGGAATAACATGATCATTCTCTTTAGGTTCAACTTCTTCATTATCATCTTCTTCTAAATTTATTTGTTCTGGTTGAACAAGTACATCAGAATTTGCTTTATTGGTTTCTAATTTAATAGTTGCAAGTTCCAAAAGAAAAATGCAAGGATCTTCATCCTTTTTCTTAGAACTAGTTCCTTCTGTTACTTTAGGACATTCATCTACATGAACATCAGCACTCTCAACAATTCTTTGTGTCCGATTGTTGAAGCATTTATAGGCCTTAGTCTTGGTGGAATAGCCAAGAAATATGGCTTCATCACTCTTAGCTTCAAACTTGCTTATGTAATCACCTCTTTTAATAAAACATTTGCTTCCAAATATCTTTAAATAGCTAACATCAGGTGATCTCCCATACCAGTATTCACAAGGGGTCTTGTCCTTACCTCTTTTCACCAGAACTCGGTTCATTGTGTAGACAGCTGTACTTATAGCTTCTTTCCAAAAACAATTCGCTACACCTCCTTGTATCAACATAGTCCTAGCAGCTTCAACCACTAATTAGTTATTTCTCTCTATTATACCATTCTGTTGTGGTGTCCTTGGTGTAGAAAGTTGTCGCTTGATACCATTCTCATCACATTACTTACTAAATTCCTCATAAGTAAATTCACCACCTTGATCTATTCTTAGACATTTTATCTTTTTGCCACTCTCTTTCTCAGCTAAGGCCCTGAATGCCTTGAATTTACAAAAGCTTCGTTCTTATCCTTCAAGAATGTGAGCCATGTCATCCTTGAACAATCATCAATGAATATCATGAAATATTTGTCACCTTGAATGCTTCTTGTTCTTATTGGTCCACATAGATCTGTATGAACCAAATCTAACAAGTGCTCTACTGAGAAGGACTTGCTCTTGAAAGTTAAAGAAGTCATATTTCCTAACTGACATTCTTTACAAAGAGAATTAACCAGTTTGTCTAGCTGAGGCAGACTTCTTACTGTATTAGACTTGCTCACTTTAACAACATTGTCAAAATTTATATGACAAAATCTCCTATGCCAAAGCTAGCTATCATCTATCTTTGCAATCAAACAATTGCTAACTTTAAGATTAAGATGAAATATATTACCTCTGGTCTGTTTCCCAGTTGCAATCAATTCACTTTTGTTGTCAAAGATTTTGCACATACCATTTCTAAACTCCAGTGGGTATCTTTTGTCATTAAGTTGTGCCACACTCAAAAGATTGTGCTTTAGGCCTTCAACCCAATAGACATCATCAGCATTGCTCTTCCCATTAAGAGAAATAACTCCCTTACCTTTAACCATACAGGGTGAGTCATTGCCAAATCTAACAACATCGCCATCAAATTCCTTCAAGGAAAGAAATTTTCTCTGATCACCGGTCATGTGATGTGAACAACCACTATCAATGATCCAATCATCAGAGCTATCCATCCTAGATACTAGTGTCTTTTCAATCTGATATTTCTTCCTTAATAGCTACAAACACAATATCTTCACTAGCATCATCATCAGATTCTTCGTCAGTAATACCACTGTCAATAGCTACAAGACAATCTCTCTTGCCTTTACCCTTATACTTCTTAAATTTGTCTCTCTTGTATTCATTTTCACCATTAGGGAAATTAGCTACTATATGACCAATCTTGTTGCATGCAAAACACTTTAAAGGTAGCTTTTCTCTATATTTACCAGTGCCTCTAGGCAGTCATTTTGCCAATAATGCTTCAAGCTCCACTAAGTTTGTCTTCATCATCAACATCTCCGCTAGATCTAGATTCATAACCATGACTAGTATCTCTGCTTTTTCTCATAAATGGGTTAGAGATAGAAGCTCTGAATGCAGATTTTGATTTCTGTGCATTGCCATCATATCCATTTAATTCAAAAGCAGTAAGTTTGCCAATAATAGAGTCAAGAGATACCTTTGTCTTGTCAATGGATTTCAGCTCCTAAACAGCTGCAACTCGGATAGCATAGACCGATAGCAGGGTTCTTAGTACCTTACTAATCACTGTGGCATCTTCCACTTTCCCTCTTGCACTCTTTATTTCACCAACTATCTCTTTTATCCTTTGACCATACTGTTGGATATTCTCACCTTCAGACATTCTCATGTCATCAAACTTTCCTCTTAAACTCTCCTATTTAGCAATCTTAACATGTTCATCACCGCTATAAATCTCTTCAAGTTTTTTCCATACTTCATATGCAGTTTCAAGACCATGAACATCTACATATTCAGCATCAGACAGGGAACTGATAATAGCCTCTAATGCTTGATGATTTTCTTGTTGTTCTTTCTTCTGATCATCAGTCAGGGTTCTAGTCGGTGTAATATACTTAGTTTCTATATGATCCCAATACTGACTACCAAGATTCTTAATGTAAATCTTCATTATTTCGCTCCATATTCTATAGTTACCTTTGTTGAACTTCGGACCTTCTTTCTTCATCATGATCTACAAGATCTTTTCCTCAAGGTGTTAGGCTTATAGATTAAAGAGGACCCAAGATGCTCTGATACCAATTGATGGTTTGATGAAAGAATAAGTATCTGGTAGAATACTGAGAGGGGGGGTGAATCAGTATACTAAAAAACTGATACAAAGTTCCCAAACTCAAATTCAATCACACAAAGTAAACATGTCATAGTCAAGATCAATATTCATAAGAATACTTGACATCAACCAGTTTGACTGTTATAACAACTTAACAGTAAACAACTTCAATCTTGTAAACATCAACAATGCTTAATCATATCTCAACATATTAATCTCTAAATGCTTCCAGTTATCATGCCTTACCAGAAGTTAATCAAATCAACAAATAAGATCATAACCACAAAAACATTCACCACTTGACACAAATGTTTATACATGGAAAACCCAAATAGGTAAAACCCACAGTGAGATGAGACTCACAAGGATAGATATCTAAACTAATCTGAAGTTTTCCCTGTTAGGAGCCAAGCCTGTTAAAGCTTTACAATAAGCCCTATTAAGAACTAATTCCGGTTAGGAATCACCCGGTTAAGGGATTTACAAATATGCCTTTATGAAAAGCACAATACCCTGTTAGGAGTAACCTCGTTGGAGGATTTAAGAATCCAAGCTAATGGACCACCTTGTTAGAGGATTTAATAAGTAACCAAGCTTGTTAGAGCTTACCCAGTTAAGGAATTTCACTTCTGCTGTAATTGTTAGAAAATAACAGGTTTTCTTGATCTGTCTGAATAGCAATACATTTGCTTGATCAGATCCTTTTAAGCTTCAATCTTCCTTTACTCAAAGTGTAGATCCATTCGCCAATTAGGCAACTACATACTCAACAGGTTTCTGCCAATCTTGCTAATAACTTTTACAAACAACTTCATTGACCTTAAATACAAATCAATTAGGTTGGTAACACAACAAAAACCTAATTCTCATCATCGAGATTACAAACAAGTCGGTACAATCTTGACCATTACAAATCATAACAATCTTTTCACATTCTTCAAGAAAATTCCAACCGCTCCATGATCACCACTTCATCGAACTTTGTAACTCATCACACGCTATACATTAGATGCAATCCACTTTTCTCCTTCCCTAGACAACAAACAAGTGTGCCAAAACAATCTAAACATATCCTCATACAATGATCACATGTGTCTCCATCATTACTGCTCATCAGATAATAAACCAACAAACTTGATAGGTTAGGGTTTAACAACTGATAGGATTTACCAATGACATTGCATAGAAAGGTTTAACCCTTTACACCAGTTTACCGGTTCAACTCACAAACTTAACATGTCGGTTTACAACATCTTCCACAAAGCTCTTCCTATCGGTTACTAGCCAATATCAAAAACAACAATAACATGAATACCATTACCGGTTCAATTGACATCAATGACTATCATTAATGCAATCTATATACAAAATGCCAACAAAATAAAAATGTCAACATCATTAACTTTTACATTAGCACTTTTAACAATTTTCTTAGTTCTCTTATTGTAACATTTATATGCTTTACTCTTAGAAGAGTAACCAAGAAAAATTCCCTCATCAGATTTTGCATCAAATTTCTCAGTGTATTTATCTCTCTTAATAAAACATTGACTTCCAAATATTTTGAAATAACTTACACAAGGTGTTTTTCCATACCATAGCTCATAGGGTGTCTTATTGTTACCTCTTTTTACTAGTACCCAGTTTAGAGTGAATACAGTAGTACTGGTCGCTTCTCTCCAAAACATTTTGGATACATTACCCTATAATAACATGGTTCTTCTAGCTTCAACTATTGTTATGTTCATCCTTTCTGCTATGCCATTCTGTTGTGGTGTCCTCAAAGTAGACATTTGTCTCTTTATACCATGTTCATCACAATACTTAACAAATTCATCAGATGTGAATTCACCTCCTCGGTTTGAGTTTTAAATGATTTAAATTTATTAAATGCATCTGATTTCTCTCTCAAAAATTTCACCCACATCATTTTAGAATAGTCATCGGTGAAGATCATGAAATACCTATCACCATAATAACTCTTTGTTCTCATAGGGCCACAGAGATCAGCATGTACCAAATCTAAAACATTCTCATAAATACAATTCTTTCTCTTGAAAGAAATAGAGGTCATCTTACCGATTTGACAATCTTTGCATATCACACTATCTAGTTTGACAAGTTGGGGTAATCCTCTTACAACACTTGACTTGCTTATCTTAACCGAATTATCAAAATTAACATGACAACATATTTTATTCCATAACCAAATGTCTTCCATTCTTGCAACCAAACAATTATTAATATTACTATTCAAATGGAATAAGTTACCTCTAGTTTTCTTCTTGGTAGCAATCAGTTCACCATTACCTCCAAGAATTCTGCAGACTCTACTCTTAAACTCAAAAAAATAACCTTTATCATTGAGCTGACCAACACTTAAAATATTATGCTTAAGACCATCAACCCAAAATACATCATCAGCATTACTCTTCCCATTTAGTGAGATTGAACCTTTACCTTTCACCATGCAAGGAGAGTTATTTACAAATCTAACAACACCTCCATAAAATTCATTAAGGATTATGAACTTACTTTTATCTCTGGTCATGTGGTGTGAGAAGCCACTATCTATAATCCATTCATCACTATTCTTCATATGAGATATTAGTGCATTTTCATCTGATTGTTCCTCCTTCATGACTACAAACACAATTTCTTCATTGTCATCTTCTTCTTCTAACTCCTCATCGGTCACACCTTCATCTACTACAACATAACAATTTTTCTTGCCCTTTCCTTTGAATCTTCTAAAATTATCTTTCTTATCGGTGATAGGGCAGTTAGTAGCAATATGACCAATTTTACTACAAGAGAAACACTTCAAAGGTAGCTTTCCTTTATACTTACCAGTGCCTCTTGGAAATATCTTTGCTAACAGTTCCTCAAGTTCCATCACTTGATCTTCATTGTATTCATTTCCCCGATTACTTCCATGACTTGTCCTGCACTCATGATTTTGACATATATCTTTTCCTTTTCTAGCAGATGAACCGGTAACAGAATCTTTAAAGGCAAACTTAGTAAATTTTGTCACACTATTATCAAAACTATTTAACTCAAAAGTTGTAAGCTTACCAATCAATGAATCAATAGTTACCTTATCCTTTGAAATAGATCTAAGTTATTGGATTATCGATACTCTTATAGAATACTGAGGTTGAAGAGTTTTGTGCATTTTACTTACTATTGCATCATCTTCTATTTTGCCTCCAACACTCTTTATGCTACCAACACTTCTTTGATTCTCTAACCATATTGTGCAATATTCTCTCCTTCAAGCATTCTCATGTCATCGTACTTTCCTCTCAAGCTTTCCTCTTTGGCTCTTTGAACATGCTTATCTCCTCCATAGATTGTCTCTAACTTTTCCCAAACCTCACTTGCAGTTTTGAATCCTTTCCTTCAATATATTCTAAATTAGATAAAGTACTTACAATAGCTTCTAGGGCTTGCATGTTATCTTTCTGCTCTCTGAGTTCATCTGGTGTCAAGGGAGTAGTGGTAGGAGCAACATATGTTGTTTCAACTTGCTTCCAATATTGTGCAACAAGACCTTTGATGTAGATCTTCATTTTGTCGTTCCATATCTTGTAGTTATTGTTGTTGAACTTGGAACCCTCTTTCTTCATCATCTTGACTTCCTCTGAATATTTTCCTCAAGCGGTTAGGCTTTCTGCACATAGAGGACCAAAGCTCTGATACCAATTGTTCATCCTATGAGGATCTGGTTAATACTAAGAGAGGGGTGAACCAGTACTAAGAAAAATTGAAACTTTAAACCCAAAAGAAAACTTATCTTATCTCTAAAACCATTTAACAAATATCTCAACTTCTTTAATCAGATCTAATAACCTCTTTATTAGATTTACTTAACACATTAATCAAATCATTTATCAATACTTTCACCACCAAAGCAATCAAATAAACTTGATCATGTACTAATTCATTAACCTTATCAATCAGATCAAAAACTTTCTTAAATAACTTCTTATCAGTACCGGTAACCTCTGATAAAATTCTGATAAAACATCATAACCAGTGTCTCAGAAATAATGCATGAAATAAAACATAAACAAGAACATCACATGAAAACCATTCCACACATGAACATCATAATTTTTTGACTTGGAAACCCAAATAGGGAAAAACCACGATGGGAGTTGGCACCCACAAATATTTTTACTCTTTTGAAGTACGCCTTGTTAGGAGCTTAGCCCTATTAGGAGCTTACAATATGCCCCATGTTAGGAGTCACCCAGTTAGGGGATTTGCCTAGCAGCTCGGTTAGGAGCTTTATGATCTATTAGGATCAACCTCATGAGAGGATTTAACATTCTTTTGAGAGCTACCCTGTTAGGGGACTTATATGTTTAAGGCCTATTAGGACCTACCCGATTAAGGGATTTAACCTGTTGCAACTATTAGGGAACAACAGTAAGAAAATGATCTATTTACTTGCACTTCTTTGATTGCTTGATCAGATCTAGTTATACACAACACTCTACAACTCTCAGGAAGATCTCACACTTCACTTGGATGACTTAACACATTCTCTAAGACCATTGACATCATAAACATCAATTGTGTCATCTTAAATAGCCATCTTTGTTAGGATTCCCAAAGATATTGAGAGGGGGAGTGAATCAGTATCTAACCGGTTAATGGATTTTCTAAACTTATTAAATGAATTGCATTCCAAAATAGTGTACCGGTAAACCAGAAATAATGCAGTAAATAAGATCAATAACCACAACATAGAAATCACACCATAACACAATATTTTTAATGAGGAAACCCGGTGTGGGAAAAACCTCGGTGGGATTTGTGACCCACAATATTCACTCACTGGCCAATAAATGAATATTACTTACAATAGGGGCCTGCACATGCAGGAAGGCCAACTGCCTAAAGCTCACTGCTTAATTACAAAAAGGGAATCTCACTGACTTACAAAAATGGATTATGCAAATCCAATATCATGTACTACTTCGGTTCAGCATCTGCTATGCCAGGTTCAGTACCGGTTTAATCTCATACAACTTTCATAAACCTTATTCCATAATTTGCCTTAATATTTGCATCTGCCTATTACATTCCATACATGCTTACACAAATGATCTACAAGATCTTATACTTATATGAGTCCTATTACAATTCACCTCGTCGGCTTTACAAAAGGATTTTACAATTAAATACAAAATAAAATCTTGTTGGCTAGGGTGTCGGTAATCAATCTTTGCTGTTGTCGGTGTCGGTGCCATAGGATTATAAGGTTGCCATCAATGACAATACCTTCAATCACCTACAATTTCTCATTCGAGTGTGCATTTGCCAACAATCTCAACTAGGTCGGCCACAAAACCTAATTACATCTTGAATCTACAATTCAAATCATAAGAGATCATCACAGATCAATACATAGATCATTACAATAAATTACAATGCAATATCAACCATTGGTTGATCATAACCCATCACTAAAATCCGATCTGTACCAAAGTCAAACCCTCAAAACACTCTACTAAGCATTTTGTTGATTCCCAAGAAAATCTTCCTTGAATCATGCCAAAACAATAATTAGATCTTTCACACGGGTTGTGTCATGTTACCAACTTCATGTAGAATCATCATTGATCACCGTCATAACAAAAATCATTACCGGTTTGATGATTTCTTCATTGTTCTTAAACCCTACTAAAACCTTAGCAAAACTTCATCAGAAATTTGAAACATGCCTTTCGGTAATCTTCACAAGTTTTGATTTCGGTCAAATAAACCTTTCCATGATACAAGTTCACCATCCAAACCACAAATCACCAATCATCGCCAATCGACGAATCCAATCAAAACATCTATGCTTTACCAGTTAAAGATGTATTTCACAAACTTTAGTTCTTTGTCGGTAAACCCTATCTTCCGGTAAACCAAATCACTTAGATGACAAAAAAAAACATCAAGAACATCAGTTATCATTAGTTTCCATCAATGACAACACAAATAATTGATCATGTCATCTATTCATAGAATCTCAATCTCTTCATCACAAATAGAATCTAATCATTTATCGGTGCAGTCACCAATCTTCAACTGCATCACCTGCATCTGCATCAGTTATGCCAAATGCCAACACTCTAAAGGTTGATACTTTAATCCCAATTTATTTGGAATTTACTTGGGCATTACAAAACTGCTAGCTCCACTATCAACCATACAATTATGAACTAATTTGTCACCAATAATTAAGGATACATAAAATGGAGGCAGTTTTATATCCTTATCTACCTCTTTTCCTAGTGATTTACTCTCTTGAGGGTTATTGGTCAACACAGTCCTATCTTGACCTACTGGGGATTCACTTAACACTCTGAGATTTTGTAAAGCCAACTGTAGCATGTCTTGTTGTCTAGGAATAGCTAAAGTATCCCACGTAGACATAGATACATTCATCTTTTTCATATTTTCAACAATATTAAAAGGCAAAGATGAACTTACCTTTTGCTGAATTTTTACACCAACATGGTCGGCTTGCATATGGGGCTGCTCCTTGGTGGCTTCTTGTGTATTCCTCTACAAAATGCAAGGTGTTTGTGATGTAGATGGTTCTATAGCTGTTGCTTTCCCTTTGCCAGTTGCTTGTTCAATCTCAAAAGATCTCTTTTTTGCTCTAGTATTTGCAGCAACTGGAGAGTCATCTGCATTTAGTCCACAAAACTCCTCCCCCTGCTAATTTAGTAGAGTAGTGTCATGTGTATGTTGTTCTTGCTGATGTGAAGCTCCATCATCAAGTAAGTTAGTCTTTGCACTTGAAGAACTCAAAGAATTTGAAACACTTTGTACCATTGAAGCTTGATTAATGACACCATTTGCACATGTGGCTTGGTCATGAGGTTGGCCACAAGGAAAACACCACTCATAATCAGCAACAAGGTTATTCTGAATAGGTACCAAGTCCCTAACAATGCTGATAGGTGTTGGATTGTATGCTTGAAAAGGCCTTGAATTCACATTATGCCTTGGACCCTGATAATTTCCTTGATAAAATGACCTATTGCCTTGATACTAAGCTTGAATTCTATTGTTGGTGAGGTATACTATAGGACTGTTTCTCTTCTAGGCTCGCCAACTTGTTACCAAAAGTTTGAAGTAAACTTTTGATCTCCTGTAGCTCTTGAGATGAGCCTGGAATAGCAACTTCTTGAGTTACAGCAGTCTGACCAACAACTGGTAATGCTGAAATGATTGGAAAAGGTACAAAAGATGGAATTTGCAAACGCATACTGGGTTGAATGTCTAGAAAAATAGGCATTGGAGGTCTGGGAGCAATTTTTCTAGCTTGAATTAAACTATTCTCCGCCTTGATAGATGTCTTGTATGCTTCAGGTAGTGAGACTCCTCCCATTGATTGATTCACCACTGAGATGTCACTGTTAAGAGCCCTCAAGTAGTATAGAAAAGCATATTCAGGAGAAGGCTTAACAGTGGTAGGAATTATGTCCCAAGTATTTTGAAAGTGGAAATTAAAGTCAGACATCTACTCTTGAGGAGCCCTTTTGACAGTGGTAAGCTTCTCAACAAGGGACAGATGATCAAACTTATCCTTAAATTGACAGTATAAATTTTCACCTAAATCATCCCAGGTTGCAACTGAGCCAACTTCCAAGCCTCTAAACCATTGGAGAACCTTCCCTTTGAATGAGGCAGCAAGCAGCCTCAGAGAAACATTTTCCTCAGTAATATGGTGTACTCCACACAAAGAAGTTATGTCTCTAATGTGCTCTATTGGAGTAGTTTGATCCTCTCCTGTAAAAATGGGCAAGCTTTTCAAAGCAACTACAGGAACAACATCATGTTGTGTGAGATTTAATGGACTACCTCCATTGAATGGAACAAAAGGTTGATTTCTAGCCATTAGAGTTGCTGGTACTTGCAAGAGCAGAACTTGAATTGTTGTAGCAAATGCAGTGACTGGTGGATAAATTGTTGTAGTTATTCTACAACTGGGAGAGGCTGAACAAGATTTATGTTGCCTTTTGGGTGGTCTTCCTCTTTTCTTAGGTGAATGAACTAATTATGGTCTAACACCAAGCGGTGTAGACTGTACTCTTTTTTATTGAGGAGTCCTTTTGGTTGTACCTTGTCTCCTAGGCGATGACAGATGCAAATACTCAAAATTTCTGGAATTTGAACTTCTTGTTTGAATCCTTCTCATATACACACTGGTTCTACTATTCTTTTTTCTGACAAAGCCACCAAATATGCAAAAATTAACCTCGCAGAGGTCTGCAACTTGCTAGTAGCATATTAAAACTAGCAAGAAATAAACACTAATTTGACCAGTTCGATTCGAACTGTCCAGCTGAGTGTGCCAAAAACTATTATCTCTAAACTTTGCACCCTAGCTAAGTTGTAATAACTCAGCAAGCTAAAGAAACATGGGATCACTCCAAGGTTGTGGGTCACCTATAACTGGACTAAACCTCTGGATAAGGTTGGATCCTAGCTGGTAATCACTCTAAACTACTTGATTTTTCAAAAAAAGGAAAGAAGATAACTTATAAAAGGTAAGTACTATTACTCCAACTAAAGGAAAATGACTAAGTGATACACCAAACTTCAAGTTATGATACTAAGAAAATCAAACACTTAAATACTATAATGACAGAAATGAACTTACACAACTCATTCTAACATACCTACACATAAACATTTCACAGAAAGATTTGAATGTACTTTCTCAATAATGGAAGGAAAAATTCACAATAAAGAACTCATAACATTTATCTAAATACAATCTGTAGCCTGCATAGTGAATTTCTCACAAAGAAGGTATGAAAAATTAGATGGAAACATAAGGAAGATGAAAACATTTCACTAACAATTCAATCAATCTCACAAAAGTACATAACTCTACAAATAATAAGGTAATGATGTTGTCAAAATAGTCTCCAAGGTAACTTTTGCATGTATCAAAATATATGAGTTACAAGAATATCACAAAACTAAGCAAAGGATTGTTAAAAGTCACTAAGGACCAAATCTGCATAATCAGGAACTAACTCTCAAAATGATTTACAAAAAGAATATATCCTTTCTCATTCCCTCCAAAAATCCAACAAACCAGGAACCACCAACAAACTGGGGTCGGATTTAACAATAATTCTCAAATCTAGCAAGTGAATCCATCTCCAAAAGTGATCACAAAGGTTGAAATGGTCAAGCTTGACCAAGTCCTTCATAAAGGTGAGCTAAAAACACTCAAAGATATTCCAAAAGTGTTTTTAAAAGGTCAAAAAATAAACCCCCTAAATCATCATAAAAATATGTATTTACATATTAGCATTGGTGCAAAAATTACAAGAAAAAGGGGTTTGACCGTGCATACTTAATGAAAAATATAAGTCCCAAGGACTTCATCCTAAAAACCGAGTATAGCACATCTAAGTATTTGCAAGGTAGGTGGAAAAATACCATGAAGATCTTAACAGTGGCAATTTAAAAGTTAAAAAAATGTGACAAAAATCATACATCTTCGGTAGGGCAAAAGAAAACCCTAAAACAAAAAGCGATGAAAAAGAGATGAAAACATATATTTTCCATCGAAGCTTCTTGAAGAAACTTGAGGCCGAGAAATATGTGAAACCCTAGCCGCCACTAATCTGCACTTTTTCCATTCGAATCTTTGTCAATATTTTTCTTCTGCTCTGCTGAGAAGGCCACACTGTGTTTGAAGAAAGGATTTCTTGAAGATTTTATGTTGTATACCTAATAGGAATTCATCTGCTTATCTACAGGCTGCAACTAGTAAATCTTTGTTAACCTTGAGTATCGTGCTTGATATGTTGATTTGAAAACATTGTTGTAGCTTAAAATTAATACATACTTTTGTCACAATCTAACCTTTAATTAGATTTGAATGCTTAACTAACATTGTATCTTTAATTGTTCTTCTTATATATTGCTACTACAACCTCTCAAGTGCTCATTGTTGTATGAGCTTCTAATAGCATCAACTATAATTTTGTCAGTTAACCTTGATAATGAATTGGGCTTCTCATATTACTGTGTTTGATACATTCCATTCTCTATCTTGTTTTAGTCATATTTCCTCAGTAAGCCAACAGTATATGCATCTTCTATGATCGAGCACAACTTAGTCATTGTTCTTTAATGCATCTCCTGATCAATCTACTACAGTTTTTGATTAATTAAAAATAGGTTTTAAGGGACCTGAAACCCATATACATAAGAAAGATATTGAATATAGCAACAAAAAACAACAGCAGCAAAACACTAGCAAAAAGACCAGCAACAAAGGAAAGGACAGCAAAAGGCTAGCAAGAAATTGGCCTCAAGCGCAGCAAAAGACAACAATTAGAAATTCTTCATGGTTTCTTCTGCATCTTGTACCAAAAGCATCATAGCTTTTTCCACTTCACTCAAATCAGTATTCTCCTGAGCAGTCTGGCTATCTTTCATCTTCATTTCCTTCTCCACCGTAGTTTGCCTGGTTCTGCACCTAGAGGTCTGGTGTTTTAGGCTGGAAGTAGGAGCATCTTCAATAACCACGAGGTCCTTCTCCTGGTTTTTCTTTTCCAAGTGGTTCACCAGCGCATTCATGTTCTGGGAGGAGACTTTTAGAACCTGGAGGCTATGATCCATAAGGCTTTTCAGGGCTTTCTCATTTCTAGCCATCCGGGCATTGACATTGTCCTTATCCTCCTCCACCTGTTCCTTCAAAATTTTGATGACATCCTCCAGGTGTTTTAGGTCACCTTTAATCAAGTCTTTCTCCTACCAGTCTTCCATTTCCATTTCTTCCTCCGCTTCACTATTCTCCATCTCCTCATGCGGCTTCCCATAATCAGACATGTTGATCAACTTGTTGATCTTAACTTCCAATTCCCTCTATTTACCCTACATGCTGGTAATGTTTTCCACCACCCACTTCTAAAAGTTGGAGAATTCAAGGGTGCAATTGCGGGCGGTATTCAGTATGGTTTCCACAGAATCCTTGCTTTGTTCCGTCTCCTCCTCATTAGGGTTTTCACCCTTAGGCTTCAGAGCCTCTCTCTCAATTTCTGAGCTGACAATATTATGTTGACAATTCTCAGAATTGTCCCCTTCCTCTCCTTCCCCATACTCCTCCTCCTTATTGATCTCCTTTTCAGAAATTTCTTCATTATTTTTTCCTTCTTCTTCCTCACAAAGCACATCCATTTCTTCCTGTACATTAATCTTCCTTTTTTTATGGGAAGGGGTTTTGGTCTCCTCAGTCGAACCAGAGTCTATGCTTTTCTCAGAAGTCTGAGCATTGAGAATTAAAGGGTCATCCTTAGTTGCCCTAGTCTTATTCTTCATATATTCATAAATCAGCAGGATGAGACCTTGGTGCGCAAGAGGGTAGGAGCTGGGTTTTTTAATGTGGTCGGCCAAACTCTCATTCAGAGAAGAAGCAAGATAGAAGGGCAAAGAAATTTTCACCCCATGGCAGAAGTGGTTCAGGATGGCAAAGTGATAATTGTAAATTTTCGTAAACCTACCATCCACAGTTAAATATTCCATTAATGCCCTAAGAATTTTTTGCCAGAAAGGTTTTACCTGTTGGGGGGTGAAGTAAGAGATATTATCCTTCTTCTCCAGGTTGCTCTTCTCGTCCTCCATCTTAGGGAAGTTTTTGAAGGCCTCGGTAGCATACTTTCTATCCCTATAAAATTTGGTCCCCTCCATCTTGAGCCCCGTTACCTCCGAGATCAAGCTTTCATCAATGTGCCAGATTTCCCCAAACAGGGTAGCCCTGTTATTGCTCCAGCTTTTTGTGAACCCCTGAGAAACAGAGCTTCTACTACGATGGAGCTCCTCCATGTAATCCGTGAACCCATGTCGGTGGAGCCTTCTCCACACCTTCCTTTCGCTCTTCCAGTGCTCACACCCGGATAGTTCATTCCTGTTAAGGCTGCCTCCCATTCTGCTTTTTAGGTCACAATCACCTCTGTTACAGCTCTTAGCCCGCAAGTAAAACTCTGTGTTTCTGGTTTCTCCTTGAAAAGATACTTTCACAATTTTGAAATTGTCTTTCATATTCATACGAACCTGGCTATTATTACAATTACCTCTCGCACACATGTGTTCTTGGTAATGATGCCTAGAAGCACTCATCGACTGGCAGTTCATCCGCCTCCATACTCTGTCATTGGTACTCGTTCCCCAGAATTCAATCATAATATTTACTTGCTCCATTAAGGTGATCAAAAAATAATTGTTCCTTAATCTCCCACTTAATGTGATCTTCCCCTATATATTTGATCCCCTTTTCCAAATTAACCCCTTCATTAGCAAGGATATCCGCTACCTTGTTACCCTCTCTAAAAGTGTGGGTTAAAATAATGCTAACATAGTTATTAAGGATAGTCTTAGCATTTTTGATAATATTAGCAATATTCCAGGAGACTGAACTAATCCCTTTGAGGGCTTGTATAATATTTAAGGAATCCCCTTCAAGCCAGATTTTTTTAAATTTGAATTCCTGGGCTAACTGGAGGCTCTTAAGCATGGCCATTGCTTCAGCCACATGGTTGTTTTGGATTCCAAAAGGGGAAGCAAAAGCAGCAATACACCTTCCTTGAGCATTTATGATAACTCCACCTCCACCAGCCTTTCCAGGGTTCCCTTTAGCAGCCCCATCAAAATTAACCTTTATCTAGTCATAATCAGGGAACCTCCAAACAATGTTTTCTCTCTTCTTCTTGTTATCCACTCTGTAGTTGCATACCTTCTATCATTACAATCTCTTGTATCAAACCAAAAGGTTTCATGACTTATAGCCATCTCCCTTTAATAGTTTCTCATTATGTTCTAAGTATGCATGTACACTTTTCCTCAATGCCTTCTAAAAAAAAATGTTGGGCTCAACCCTTGTGGGAGCCACATTTTACCCCACATGCTGAAAAATATTATACCTGTATCTGCACATGACACAAACATGTTAAAAATAATATCCCTATCTGAGGTCTACATGATGACTCTTTCTCTAATTTTGGATATTTAAAACAGGCACTACATCTGATATACATAGGGATTAGTATATGTATCCATGAGTAGATGTGCATGTATAGGATGCAACCTTTCATTGCTAAGAACTTTTTGTTCTATCTCATTGTTTTCATTTAATGTGGGACACAAGGCTCTAAAGTTCAAGGAGCTGGCAAGGTGAGGCAGAACAAACAGGAGCATATCAAGCTGATAGAACTAGTCATTCAGGAAATGGTTGGTTACCTTCTCTACATGTCTTCTTTTCCTTTCTTATCACATTTTCTCATGCATGTATATGTTAATGCTTATTTATATCAACTGAGCACAATTAGTCTCATGGCTTGTTGTGTGAGATGCATGAGTTTTATTCCATTCAATAAGAATTTCATTTTTCAAAAGATTATGAAATCTCTTATGTTTCATTCACTTGTATGAATGCAATGATTTATATCCATGTAATCTTGTAAATTTGCTTCATTTATATGACTGAATGTAACATAGAAGGTTATAAAATGTACAATTTTCTTTAAAACTTATTGGCTCTACCTTATTGAGCCTATATCTGGTAACAAAACTATATAATAAAATCAATTATTAATTTAATCAAATAATCATAATCACAAGACCACACAACAAGGGTCCTAACAACCATAAGACAATTCTAACCACCAACTTGTGCCACAACACAAAACTGACAAGGTGAACAACTTAAGCCTAGAGTGTAAGAGGAAACACATGCCATCTCCAACAACTTGCTATTGGGATAAAGACACGCTCAGATCCGTGAGACCAGGTGGAGCCGATATTTGGTACCTGCAATCCTGCATCCACCACTAAATGCAATACAACACATATACATCATAAATGATCATGAAAGTTATAGATAATTGTAACATCATATCATGCTCACAATGAGTGGTATGACATCGTCTCTAATCACGAATACACTAGAAGTCAAACACAATCATCATTGCATCAATTCAACCAATATGATCATGAGCTAGGGTTATCATAATATAAATATCCTCAAAATCTCATAAGCAATATGATCCATCATGAATAATAAGCACATATAACCATCAAATTTAGATCCATCATCAATATAGTCTAAGATGTATCACTCTTCCACATAAATCATCAAATAGAATATGTCCACATAAAGTATCTAACATCATCAATATCATCTGAGATAGAAATAAAGTCATAAGTAATCATCAATCATATGTCTAAATAAGTCCATTAATACATAAATCAAAATGCAAGTCTAGGAGGGACACTACAAGGACAATGAAGGGTAGATGCGTAGAACTGGAAATGGAGTTCGGTTTGATTTGATTATTGTCATTGGATTTTAAACTTCTTTAAACATTATTTATTGATTTGCAATTGATAATTTTGTGATAGATTGGGTTTGTGGTTTCCTAATTAGTCTATTACATTACGTTTTCCTTCAAATTTTTAGTGTATTACAAAGTTTCTAACATTGTCATAAGGTTGGTCAAGATTCTAATGTAGCATCCTCTTACATGTGCTTACATGCAATAATAATATATTATATGTAGCCCCATGAAGACTAGTCAAGATGCTCTTACACACCTTCCAAGATGCCAAAACATGTCCATATAAGACAAAACTCAAGTGGGATAATACCTCCCCATATGAGGATAAAATTCACTAAAAGATAAATTCATGCCACTCCAAAATGGAACACCAACTTTCCCAAATGAAGATTAAAGGAGAAAAAGCTGAAATAGAAATGCATACAAAAAATCAAGACATGAACATTAGGATTCCAAGGTTGAGACACCTTATCTCAATAATTTTATATATTTGAAATCCTTTGTATATGAGAAAATATGAAAAAAGGTTAGCCTAGGGAAGATGTGTTTTTATTAAACTAGGGTTTGTTGTAGTTTGATATCTTAATGGGTAATTTTATGATATGTACTTGAATTTGAATTGTTATTTTTAGGTAATATGCTCTTATTTTTATGTCAATCTAAGAATCATTGTGAATTTGGGGAGGAGAAATTGGTATAAAAATAGTTCATTACAACTAAATCAAGTTGGTTATAGCCTCATAAAAATCAACCATACCAAGTTTACATTTTTAGATATGATCAAATTATTGATTTCTTAGCATTTTTAATCTTAGAGTTTTACTGATTTAGTAACTCAATATGATTATAATGATCTTGCACTCGAGAGTTCCTTAGTGAATTTTTCTATGATATATTGATTTAATGTTTTAAAAAAATTCACTTCCATTTTTATTTTATCTTAACTCCCCAGCTTATTTTTAGTGGGGATAGTCTTGTTAGCAAGATTGCATTATTTTTTTACTCCTTAGTTAAGTTTGGGTGGAGAGCATATTTTTAATGAGCTTGGATTACTATAATATGTGTTGGATGGGTTAAATATAGGATAGGAAGTGTATCCAAATATTATATAACACCTAATTATAATACTGATATTTATTATATTGGTTATCAATAACATGATATGATTAGTTTACAGTACGAAAAGTTGAGTTCCTTGTCTTAGATGGATACATCCTAGCATAATCTTTTGTACTTAATTTCCAACAAATTTTAAGATCCAACACATTTTAAGATTGTTTCTAGCCCTTAAGATAGGTTGGCACAAGGATTAGAGCTTTCTCCTCTTATTTTAGGAAACACATCACATAGACTCTATCTCTCTCATTGGTAGATGTTTTACACACTATATTAAACATTATTGATCACCTTCCATCAATAGGACTAGGATATTCGCTAATTTGAATACCTATTACCTAAATTTATTGGTGTGTACCATCCTATGTGCTCAGTTAATGTGTTTTGTTATTAATATAGTTAGTCTTCTTATGTAAGGTAGATTATACAATGGTACACTAAATAAATGGTATTT
Organism: Cryptomeria japonica; assembly: GCF_030272615.1. Classification (NCBI taxonomy): domain Eukaryota; kingdom Viridiplantae; phylum Streptophyta; class Pinopsida; order Cupressales; family Cupressaceae; genus Cryptomeria; species Cryptomeria japonica. The sequence goes on along the minus strand of NC_081408.1, from coordinate 364,762,051 downwards.
GACATCTTAGTGTGCAATGGGACACCTTGGAGTGTGTGCATGGAGAAATTATATAATGTGAATGTTTCTATTTTATTATAATGGTGTTTTGTGTTGTACTCATTATGTTTCTATTTTTAATTTGACATCATGTATTAGATATGGGCTACTTGATTTCTATTATTTCATATTTTTGCTCTTGTGTTTGGGTATGTGGAGAATCATGGGGGGACAAAAAGTGGCAATGTGAAAAAAATACATTTTCATTAGCCCAAAAATGTCAAAATATGTGTTGACAATTTACTAGTATTGGGTGATAATATGTAGCCATGGAAAACACCTTAGCAAAATGGATATTGATTAATAATTGATATTTGATCTAGGATCAGATATCTAATTTTTGATCCAATGTTTGTTACGATGACCGATAACGAAAAATAAATAAAAATAAAATATATATATATATATATTTATTCATACATAGTAATACATATTGTAGACATATAAATTTGACCACTTTCCTAAATAAATATTTAATATTTATTTTGACCCCATTCCTCCTATTAATTAAATTCTATTTAATTAATTTCTTCACATTCATCTATTTGATTAAATAAATTACTCAATTTATTTAATTAAATTCACCTAAACCTTTTCTAGCCTTTAATTAAATAAATCAATTTATTTTAATTAAATCCCCTTTCTCCCTTTTTAATTAAATTTACATTTAATTAAATTGATCCTTGAAAATAAATATATCTAATTTATTTATTAAATCCCTCCACTTGTATTTTCCTACATCTCCCACTTACCTCCTAAACCCCTTCTAGATTCTTCTAATCCCTTCCAATTTAGCCTAATTCATCTCCTAATTATTGTCACAATCCTAAGCAAAGAGAACTCACTTCTCAAAGTCTCCAAAGTCTTTGAAATGCATTAAAGGCTTTATGTATTCAACAAGCTAACCTCAAAGTCTTCCTAAGCATTAATGGTTAACTCAACCTTCTTACATGGTTAGAGACTTTCTCTCTAACTTAACCTTCATCTAACCTTCATGTCTTCTCAAGCACTCAATGCTTCTTACATCTCCTCTCAAGCAACCTCTTGTTGACAATTGTCACCATTTCATTGGTGAGAATTGTTGATTAACTTTCAATCCTGGCCCTTGTTAAGATTATTCAATCTTGACCATTCATTGCCCTATTTTCCCTATAAATAGAGCTCTCATTCCTCATTTTGGATATCAACACTTTCATGCATCTACATTATAGTCTAATTATTAAACATTTAGCCTCTCTTTGTTAAACCATCATAATAGCATTTAGAAGCATTTTTATATCATAGAATATTCATGATAGGATAATTTGTTAATCTCTTATCATATCATCATCTTTATGCTAGCTTCATCATCATAGTTTCAATATCATACATCTTAGAATGCATTCATGCATATAAATCAAACAACACTTGTTCTTGGAGTTGTCATTCCTAAGTCACTTGCTCAATGATCTGAGAGAAAAACATTGACTTTAGGGATCCTGTGAGATAGAGAACAATGGGACACTCCTTGGGCAGTTGAATTGATTGAATCGGTTCATATGCTTGCACCAAGAGTCTCATTGGTATGTGGGTCTTTTGAATTTGAGTTATTCATTTTTGTCACCATATTTTTCCGCATACACATATTATTAACTATTAATAATATATATTAATATATTATAAATATATATATTATAATATATTATAAATATATATATATATATATATTATAAATATATATATATATATATTATAATATATTAATGTAGCATCATAAATTGTAGCCTTGCACAATTTTGTATTGCACCTAGGCCTCACTTTCACATTCAAACCTCCTATGCCCTAATACTGCTTTGATTCTATGCCCGTATCTTTTTCCTATAATAACTCAAAAATTTCTCAAAACAATGTTGCACATACTCTAATGTGTAGTTGTCTACAAAATCAACCACTAATATAATGGTGTCAATTAGGAAAGAGTCCTTACACATCCTGAATTCTTGATCCAACCACTGAGATCTATGGCTATGCCTTGCATACTTGTAGGAATTATTTTTCTTAAAATATTAAATACAATGAACATTGACTTCTCTTGTAACCAACTCGCATCTAGAACCTTCACCTCCACTCTTCAAACTATATATCACCATCTCATATCTCTTTTTCTCAACAATTTTCTTTCCAAATTCATGTTCACTACCCTCATGAAAACATGAAACAAACTTTGACAAGACACCACATTGTGAACACTTCTCATTTAAACAAACATTTCTATAAAAAAAGAAGCCATCATGTCTAACAAATAAAAATAGATCTAACAAGTCCCTAGATGACTTTAGAAATCGCATTGCACCACTCTCCTGCAACATTTTGTTAGTATGTAAAGTAGAACAAATATAGCATAATACTTCATGATACATTGAAAACTCCACATGATATTTATAACAAGTATTATGAATTTTAAGAGGTACACAATAAAACAACTCACAAGATTCAAAAGCTTTCTGTGATATTTGCAAAGTTGGATGTGTTTCACAAAAAAAACTGTACAACATTATTTGGCTTAATTCCAAGATTTGTTTAGGATGTAGTGTGTGGTCTCAATTGCTAATTCTTAACTTTCGAACATCTTGTACATTGGGTGATACTCTAGAGTTAGAGTGCCAAAATTGTTGAATTCCCTCCTTTATGTTATCGATTAGCTTCTTATCAACATGTGGAAGCCTCCCACAAAAAACCCATGTATCATTTTGAAGAGGGTCATTGATTATTTCTCTACTTACAAGTTCTCTATCCAATGTTTTACGATTTATGTTGAAATCAATACAAATTTGTCTCATAAAATGGTCCTTTCTCAAATAATGGCTTACTAATGAGGTTGTGATAACTCTACAAGCAACTCTCTTATCCTTTTTTCTTGCTATTATTTCCAATAGAATTGAAAGAAAAGAATAATTTTGACAATAATAACATTTCTCTTTGTCTTTTTGTTCACACAAATATTCAAATTGGCTAGAAAAGGTCTCATTTTGTGTATTCTTATCAATTGTACAAAAAGTTGGCATTGCTTGGTCAATGTATTATTGCTAAAATATTCATTGAAAATTTATGTAGCCCACAATTGAATGGTTTGTGTTGACCTCTGTCCTTCATTTTTTTTTATAATTCTCTCATCAATTTCAAGTAACCGTTTTAGGGTTCTTGAAGGTCTTGGATTTGGAATTTGTCTTTCTTCCACAAAAATGTCTTCATTTCTCATGTAATTTGGTGATACATAACATTCAAGTGTTTCATAATTTTCAATGTTTTCAATTTGAATATTATTAATGATCAACATTTTCATTATACTCTTTTAGTGCATCTGAAGTATACTTTAGCGCATTTTTGGCAAACAGTAGTGCATTCATCGCACTATTTAGCACATAGGAGCCTCCTTGTAGTGCTTTGGAGCTCAATTTTAGTGCATAACACTTTATGTTTCTTTCTTGTGCATTCAAGCATCAGCATAGTGCATTCAGAAATCAGAGTAGCACATAGGGGTTATCCTTTAGCGCTTTTATACCTTTTTGTAGCGCATCTGTGCAGAAGTTCCGCGCATAACTCTGATAGAGAAAAATGATAGTTTGTAACAGAGTTAAAAAATTAGGCTTGTGTAAGCCCGCCTAAGGTTTTAATTTTTTTCACTAGGTTTCTTTTATTGCAGGTTACTAATCATTTCTTGCAGATTGGAGGAGTTAGATTAAGGAATATGATTGTTCTTTTTTCCTATCTTTTCAATTTGGTTTAAAAAGAATTCATTTCCCGCAAGTTAAAAAGAACCTCATCATTTATTTGGTGCTTAAAATGAGACCTTACTTTCTATTTTGCAAAAGGTTAAAAAGAACTACAAACAAACCTTTATTTTTGCAAAGTTAAAAAGGATTTCACTTTCATTTTGGGTGCAAGTTAAAAAGAACCTCATCATTTCTTTGGTGCTTAAAACAAGACCTTACTTTCTATTTTGCAAAAGGTTAAAAAGAATTACAAACAAACCTTTATTTTGCAAAGTTAAAAAGAAACTCACTTTCATTTTGGTACAAAATAAAAAGAACTTCATTGACGATTGGTTACACAATTTTATTTTGTTGATCAGGTTTATTTTCCAAAGTTTTGAAACACACATTTTGCTATGAAGGGCTAGAAATAACACCATGCCTATTGGAGCAACATCTCCAAATAGATCTTAGCAAACCATTGCCTTGGAAGTTAAAAAGAAAATTGTTTGTCTTGTCTCGAAAGTGGAAGGTATACACTCTCCCCTTAGTTGGGTGACCAAAAAGCCAAACCACTCTTGTGCTTTCTTTTACTTCAAGCAATTAAATCCTTTAGAAGGCCTATCCTCTCGAGTTTCCCTTAGGACGCCATTAATGGTCGATGAGAGGGGAACGACCTAAGTGGGAAATGACTTTATCGCCAAGTGTTCCAACCCACTATAATCAAATGTGGAGGCTGACAAAAGTCCCCTTCAATGGTTTTTCTCAGTGATTAGTCTTCCCCCAGTAGCTTTAAGATATGTAAAGTCTTTATTCTAAAGGTTAAGAAGCCTTCCAAGGGAGTTTATCACTGAAGACCGAACAAAAGCCTGATTAAGAACCTTAGCATTAGAAACTTTGAACTGAGTTAGACGATAAACATTGGCAATATCATAGTGCAAGGGTGGGGAAGAATCTGCCCACAAGATCACTCACCATATCTCTCCCAAGATAACTACTCAATTGTGAAGCAATTCACTTTGGGTTAATTTATGGAAAAAAGGCAAAAAAATGGGCACCCCCTAGGGGGTGACAAGGCTGTTTGAGCTGACGGAGTATCAAGACTAGTGGGCTATGATATTGTTGATGAACTTTGAATAAAGAGTCTGCTTTATATGTCTTCTTTGTAATCCAAACCAGTGAAAACATCAAGGATTTGAAAACATCCTCAAAAGAACATACACTACTTGTTTAGCATAGACAAATTATTATTTCTTCTATATGCCATGTTTTCAAGTCATTTCAAAAAATCATCCATCAAATCACAAGTGTTATTTTTCAACATCATAGAAAAAGCATCAAACGAAGAAATCAGGACAGTTAGCGCATAGGAGCAATAGCCTAGTGCATCTCAAGCATTCAGTAGCGCATTCGCACCAAAACTTAGCACTTTCATCACTCAACTTAGTGCATAACTAGTATCATACTGGTAAAATTTTAGGTAGCACTTATCAACATCATTATAGTGCATTCCAGCATCAGCCTAGCACATTAGAGACATACTATAGCGCTTTCATATCAAACATTAGCGCGTAACAGGGACATATTAGCGCATAACCTATCCAAAAAATTCATTACCAAACAGTCTGAAATAGTGCATGGGAAAGGCAGCATAGCGCATAGTGAACATTTTGTAGTGCTTAGAGAAACTTATTTAGTGCATCGGGTCTCTGTCTTAGCGCATGATCAATATTAGTGAAAAATAGAGAGCTAACTAGTTACTTTGGGAAATTTTTATCAACAGTTTCAAATACCCTTTCGGGTCCTTTAGCAAATCCAACAATAAAACTTTGAAAAAGATCATCAGTGAGAACATTTCCAAATCCAACAAGTCACTCTTAGAAAGATTTTTCAAATCATTAACTAGCTTGAGATCAAACTTCATCCAACAAAATTAAAGGGTATCATAACAGTGATCAAAGTTTCACCATCCAGCAGATCCTATCAAAACAAATACCTAGCTGGGTACTCAAGTTGTCAAATCAAGTTTCCATTTCGAGAGACTTTATCCATATCATTTGACACACTTTGTCGTGGAGGCGAAACTAACTAAACCTCTACTTGATAAAGTAAACTTGAGTTTTCAAATGAAGTATCCAAATCCAACATCAACATCAATATCAATCTTTGATCATTCATGTATGACCACTCCTCATATTTTGAGAAGAACAAGTCTTTATCAAAAGACTAAGTTGAAGAAGAGATAGCCTAGTTCTAAGACACTTGTTAAAAGGAATAAATTTCTCTATATCAATCGACAACTCTTTGCATCACATCGTGCATTCTTGCGTCATATGTGGTTGTATATCGAAAGAAAAACAAACAAATTTGAAAAAGAGCCTTTCAGAAGTAGGGCTTACATTCAGAAAGTGACATTCAACCAATGCCTAAATAGTGGAGGAAGGATTAACCCGACTTTGTTACCAAATTTCCTTATCACTTATAACAAAGCTCGACCTAAGCCACCAACTCCACCAAGAACCCCAATAGAAGAAGAAGAATCCATCATGTTAGAGATATATTAATGCTCATTGTCACTCGATCTCAGAGAAACAAAAAGAAGGAATCACAACCAGAATTGAGTATGGGTCATAGATTTTCCAATCCTTTTGATGAGTATGCAAATATGGGAGAAACAGAGATCACCGAAGAACTTCTCCAAGAATGTCAAGAAAATGCAGCTTTACAAAAACTTGTAGAAAGACTTATAGAGGCAAATAAGGAAAAATATCTACTCATGCTAACTGGAAAAGGAGTCAACATTCCTGAAGATTTTGATACAAAAAACTTAAGAAATATAGATGAAAGAATTTCAAGAACAAGGTCAAGAAATTATTCCTATCAAGAACAACGAAGAGAAGAAGAGACACGTGATCCAAAAAAAATACGCAACCAAGATCGCACCCATGAACAAGACCATGCCCGCAATCGAGACAATCTTAATGAATGAGGGGAAGCTCCCCATCGAAGGATGAATGTGCCCATGGCTGCTCTTACACAACAGCTCCAAACACTGCAAAGACAAATGCAGGACATGCAACAAGGAACTACAGTACGATACTCCTTGGATGAAATATGTCCTTATCCTTTTGATAGGAGATTCAACATGGTATCTTTTCCCCCAAATTCAGATATACCAAAGTATGACAAATACGATGGTAAGAGTGATCCCCGTGATCACATTCGGGAATTTTGTATCATGAGCTTAGAGTTTGCTCATGAATACACATACTTAATGAGATTGTTCCCAAGAAGTTTGGGAGGGAAAATAATGGAGTGGTTGTCTAAACTTAGACCTCCCATCAAATCATTTGATGAGTTGGTAAAAAAATTCATAACACAATACTCCTATAACATTCAACATGCAATCACCATGTTGGATGTGTGTAACACAAAACAAAAGAGCAATGAAACATTCATGGTGTTTCTACAATGGTGGAGGCGCATGGTTTTGAGATATCCCCAAGATGTGCCTGAAAAGGAAAAGATGGAAATCTTCATCAACAATCTAAATAGTGAGATGAGTTATCAACTCAAACTCCAATGCATACCATCTTTTGCAAAATTTATAGAAAAGGGAATCCAAGTAGAGGAAGCTTGCATCAAGAAAGGAACATTGAAGTTCTTTAAGGAAGGTGTTAATTCATCAAATACTAACAACTTTAACAATCAAAACAATAACAAAACTTTGGACAAGTATAGATTTTGGACAAGGAACAAAAACATTGTTAATGATGGGGTAATTGATGCCAACAATGTGAAGTCTAAACAACTAGTGTTGACTTTATTAGGCAACCCACCATCCAATAACAATAAAAAAAGTGTGAATCAAGGCACTAGCACTTATCAGTGAAATACCAATCAAGGAGCTTCAACATCAAACACCAACAAAAATCATCAAGGCAACAACAACACTAACCAAGGGAACAACACAAACCAAAAAGGTAACACCAATACTTTTCCATATCGACGCATATATACGCCATTAGGACAAACCTTAGAATCAGCGTTTTGGGAACTCTTGGCAAATAAGATCATCACATTGCTAGCCACAACCAACATTGAACCCCAGGTCAAACCACCTTGGTGGAATGACTCACATTATTGTGATTTTAATCTAAATAAAGGACATAACACAAATGATTTCATGAAGCTGAAGAACATAGTTCAAGACATGATAGACATGGATGATTTAACTATTGATGGTCACAAAATAAATGACGACCATGAAGCTTTCAAAAATCCTCTTCCAAATTACGACAAGGGAGGAGCTTCAACATCAAACAATACCAAAGGAGCTCGTATTAATCACATATACGAGAACACCATCAATCACATATTGGCATATGACAATCAAAAAAATGTCATAAAAATAGACAAACAAGAACATGCATCAATAAATGTGACCACAAGAGCATAGAAATATGTCTTAAAAGGGAACACATCAACATCAATAAATGTCCCCAAAACTCACTATAACCTAGTCGACCAACTACGGAAAACTCTCGCTCAGATAACTACTGGAGTTACTCAAGATTTCACCAAAACACAAGGATATCTTGGAGCAAGCACTTATTGAAATAACTATTCCAAATAATCTAGACATTGATCGATTCTGATCCATGGTGGCCCATATGACGGGACCTCATAACATATCTTTTTCCGAACGCGATGATGTCTCCTTGAATCATCTACATAACACCCCACTCCATATCAAAGTCTTAGTCTATAAACATTGAGTAAAAAGAGTGTTAATAGATGGAGGAGATGGTCTCAATATATGTACTTTAAAGCTTATTCATGCATTAGGCTTCTTTGAGAAGTCTATTGTTTCAAAAAAGAAGATCACCATTAATTCATATGACAATGAAGAGAGATCGTCTGAAGGAACTGTAATACTACCCATTCAGGTAGGTCATGTACAAAGAGACACCATGTGCCAAGTCTTGGACATAGACTTGACATACAATATACTATTGGGTCATCCATGGATCCATGAAATGCAAGCGGTGCCTTCCACATACCATCAATGTATCAATTTCCTTTATAACGGACAGCAAATTTCAATATCCGTAGATAATAACCCTTTTCAGCATTGTAATTCTATGGGGGCAGCTCAGGATAGCCTGGTTCCACACAACAGGGAGGCCCAATCTTCCTCAACATCCAATCATCATCAAGAAGAACTCAAGTCTCTATCCATATACTTTAAGTAAAAGATGAAAATAAAAGACCATGGTATGGGGGAGTACTCTTTTGAACCCTTATATCTATCTAAATTTCCAATGTCACCATAATCTTATGGACAACCTTCCACATCAAGACATCAGGAAACACAACCCATCACCAAGTTTGATGGTAAATTTATCCAACTAGGAATACTGGCCAATGAATCAGAAGAGAAAGACATCCTTAGTTGGCTATACAAGGATGAAGAAGAAGTCATAGTTGCTACCATAGAAGTGGTTGTACCAACAAAACAGTCTAGAAACGGGTTCTGAATCATGCAACGAATTGGATAAAATGGAAAAGGACCTATTGTCAAGCACCAAAAAGGCATTATAAAACCCTTACAACCTCCTTCAGAATTTGCAAGAGACAAAACAGGACTTGGGTATGGACAACAGGTGCCACCTATGCAGAACCAAAATAACTATCAAAAACCTCAGTGGAGAGAAAAGAACAAATATAATGAAGACTCATGGAAAGAAGCACTACACCAAGTAGCAGGAACAACAAGGAAAGAGAAAAAGCATCAAGAAAATGAGAACCGACAAGAAGAACTGGTCATTCAAAGGGAGGAAGCTTCTTATAAGAAAGTGCATCATGTACAAAAACCTCATCAAACCAATGTGGAGCCACCACCTGAAGAAATTACTACTCACCGAAGGGAAACATTGTATGAACAAATGCAAAGAGTACAAGCAAGCACCGATCCTGAATCAGAAAAGGCTACAAAATTGGTGTCAATCATCAGTGATCTTTTCTCACCATACAACATACCTATCAGATACAGTGAGATGACCTAGGAGAGTGATTGTGAAACTGATTCTAATGAACATGAGTGGGGTATCTCTTCTCATGTTACTGAATACATTGAGGTGGATACCATCCACTCATACACACCCCTTTCTCAGGAGGGATGAGGCTCAGAATCTCGACTGCTTGAATTTGGACCACGACATATCTATGAGGCTAGTGAGAATGAGCAGCAACAATACAAACAAGGCAATATCGAAGATAATACCATCGAAGACCTCCAAAATATCATAGACCTCACCAATATCTGAAATAACTATAAAAATGACTCCATCATGACACTTACAGCGACTAATCTTAACCCACCAAATGACTCCTTGCCGCTCATATATCCTGATATCATAGATTGGGAAGAACCTGAACATCATGATATACCAGTATTTCCAAATGATGATATCATTGTCCAATACCTGTGTTCAATCAACCCAGAAATGTGCTCTACCAGTGAACAAAATAATGATATTTGTAATCAAAGAGTGCCAAGTCTCTCAGTCATAAAAATAAAATAAGCAACGGATCTAATGGTGAAAACTAGTCAATGGCAGTATTAGATCACAAAAAAGTAAAAATAAAGGATGCATATGAGGGTGAAAACCTTTTTAAGGCACCTAAAGATGGGAGACTTGACACTCTTCCTGAACATTATCAAGCAAGGTCACCAATATTGATTGAGCCAACTCAATCAATAAACATCGGTACTGAAGCAGCAGTCAAAACCATACGTCTGGTAGAATCACTCACAGAAGAAGAAGAAGAACCAGATTTAATAAAATTCTTCAAAGAAAAGAAAATCATTTTCTTGGTCTTGTGTTGACATGCCCAGAATAGATTTGAACCTGATCATGCATCACTTATCCATTGCTCTAGGAGCTAAGCTGGTCAAGTAGAAATTAAGAAAAATGAATCCACATGTGGCATTACTGGTTAAAGCAGAACTAAAGAAGTTATTAGATGTCAGATTCATCCGACCTATAGACTATGTTGAATAGATCTCAAACATTGTACCAATTTCAAAACCTGACAAAAGCATCAGAATATGCACAGATTTTAGAGATGTCAACAGATCATGTCTGGAGGATGACTTTCCTTTGCCAAACATTGACATGATTGTGGATCTAATAGCATGCCATGTGATGTTATCATTAATGGACAACTTCTCTAGCTATAATCAAATCAGGATATCCCCAGAGGATCAAGATAAAACTACATTCACCTGTCCATGGGGAACATAATGTTAGAACATCATGCCTTTCGGCTTGAAAAATGTTGGGGCAACTTAGAGCCATGACAAAAATCTTCCATGATATGATGCATACCTTCATCGAGGACTATGTGGATGATTTGTTGGCTAAATCATTCACTCGAGTAGAACACCTGGGCATAGTAGATTAAATCTTTCAATGATTGGAGCAATTCAAGGTCAGAGTAAACCCTAAGAAGTGTGTCTTTAGGGTTACATCAGGCAAACTGTTAGGCTACATTGTATCAGAAAAGGGCATCGAAGTAGATCCAGCAAAGGTATAGGCTATCATGGAAATCTCGCCTCCCAAAAACATTAGCGAACTCAGATCTCTATAGGGATGGCTGCAATCCATCAGATGATTCATCACTCAACTGGCAGATAAATGTCTCCCATTCAATCATATACTTCATAAGAATGTAACTTTTAGATGGGAAGACGAGTGTGCAGAATCATTTCACCAGCTCAAACAATATCTGATGAATTCGCTAGTTTTGGTACCTTCAATAGTAGGCAATCCACTCATTCTCTATATATCAACAATAGAAGTATCATTGGGAGCACTGCTAGCACAAGAAGATCTAGCAGGAAAAGAACAGACTATTTATTACATCAGCAGGACTTTAAACGGATATGAGCTAAATTATACATTCATTGAGAAGGCTTGCTTGGTAGTGGTGTTCACCTCTCAAAAGTTATGCCACTATATGCTAGCTCACACAATCAAGTTGGTAACAAAAATTGATTCTATCAAGTATCTACTCAGCATGGCAGCTCTCATAGGACGATTGGCAAAATGGGTCATGAATTTGAGTGAGTTTGATATCCTGTACACAGAACGTCGGCTATCAAAGGATAGGTAATTGCAGATCAACTGGCAGAAGCACCCCTACTAGACCAACAACTACTGCAAGTGGAATTTCAAGACATGGATGTACTCACTGTCACAACCAAGCAATGGACCCTATACTTTGATGGATTCTATACACAACATGGATCGAGTGTCGGCATCTTGTTCATCACTCTAGAGGGGCACACAACTCCAAGATCTTATTGACTGATGTTTCCATGCACTAACAACATTGTTGAATATGAAGTTCTGGTAATAGGAATCAAAATGGTTGTGGAATGGAAAATCACATAATTGAGAGTCTATGGGGATTCTCAATTAGATATCAATCAGATCAACGATGACTATCAGATAAAGGATGATAAGCTAATTCCTTACAAGAGAATGGTGGTTGATTTCAAATAGTACTTTGTACACATCACCATTGGTAAAATCCCAAGATTGGACAACAGAGTTGTCGATGCAATGGCCACTATCCCTTCACTGCTACAAATTTTGTTAGGTCCCAAAGACAAATGAGAGGGGGGGGGAATCAGTTGTCAAATAAATTCAAACCAAAATTAACTTAATGCTTAATACTGGTAAACTGGTCTTTTATACCAATTGACAGTTTTATCAGTTAATTGCAATACCGATATAGATTAATGCATGAAGCAAAAAGAAAAAGTCATCCACAACACATAACACCAATATTTGTACGTGGAAACCCTGTAAGGGAAAAAACCACGGTAGGAAACCTTGCCCACAATCAAATGATACTACTGCAGATAGTAAGTGTATACAAATGGGGTTTGCACATGCAGAAAGGCCAAGCGCCTAGAGATCACTGCTCAAACACAAAATAGGAGTCACACTGACTACAATTGGATGGTTAAATCCAATAAGGATGTACTGCTCAAAATATCATCTTCATATGCTGGATTCAGTACCGATGTAGGTCTGATGTGCTTTCACAAAAACCTTGCTTCACATTCAAATGATGTCTGCATGTATAGCTCTGCTTATTCTCGCATATACCTTCACACAATTCTTTTTTGCACTACACATCCGATCTTACAAATAAGATCTTACATTTATATCATAACCTAGGACCAATTTTAGTAGGTTGGCTCTAAAGGATATTACAATAAAATCAATTTTCAATTAAAATAATATCTGATGCAATAACCAATACAACATGTCGGCTTGATGCATTTACAACAATAATAAAACATCTCCATAGTGTGTCGTGCTGATCTGGAAAAGATACTCCTGTCGGTGTATAACCTGGACCTATTTGTCGGTAACAACAAATATGTTAATACGAATATGCCAATAAACAAATCTCAAAGACAAAGTGTCCAAATGATGTCTTCGACATAACCAAGTGTTTTCCATGTCATTCCAAGTGTCGGTGATCATTATATCCTACCGGTGTACCAAATACCGGTGACTGTGCATGAGTCATTTGCTTGCCGGTGAATGTTGCTGATTCTCCAAAGTGCCAGAGTTGATAAGGTTTAGTAGGTGTTGACATCAATGAAAAAACCATACCAAAATACCAACAATCTCCCCCTTTGGCATTGATGGCAACACAAGATGGAAAAACCATCAAAGTTCCAAAACAGAAATGCCAAATACCAAAAGCCAACAAAAGCCAACAATCTCCCAAAATAGATCATAACCAGAAATCAAAATATAGATACAGAGAGTAAAAAACTCTCCCCCAATGAATAATATCTCCTTAAAAGATAATGTGTTTTTCCATATCAATCTCTCCCCCTTTGACATCAAATGCCAAAGTAAAAAATATTTTTTCAGATACAAAATACCAACCAGTTCAGTATACCAACTACTCCCCCTAAGAAGTAGCTTCCTCATTAAAGCCAGAGTAAAAGATTTCTCTGTTAATTCTATCGGTTGATGAAAAACATCAACTTTATAAGTCTCTACCGGTGGGGGTATGACCCCAAGTTGATCTTTGAGATATTCAAAAGTCTCCTTAGGCAAAGGTTTAGTGAAAATATCTGCAATCTGTTCTTTAGTATTCACATAGACTGGTTTTATTTATTCTGCTTCAACATTCTCCCTTAGAAAATTCAGTTTGATAGAAACATGTTTGGTTTTAGAATGTAGTACCAGATTCTTGGATATATCAATTGTTGCAGTGTTATCACAATAGATAGTAATAGGTTCCTTGCATTTTACCCTGATATCTTTCAACATTTGCTTGAGCCATAATACTTGTGTACAGTTAGTTGCTGCTGCAACATATTCTGATTCAACTGTTGATAAAGATGTACAACTTTGTTTCTTACTCAACCAAGAAATTAATCTGCTTCCAAGAAAAAATGCTCCGTCGGTGGTGCTTTTTTTATCATCCACATCTCCTGCCCAATTTGCATCTGTGTATGCACATAATTCAAAGTTTTCATCTCTAGGATACCATAATCCAAGATTTGTAGTGCCTTGCAAGTACCGAAAAATCCTTTTTACTGCTACTTCATGATTTTCTCTAGGATTACTCTGAAATCTTGAAACAATACACACTGCATTCATGATATCAGGTCTTGTTTGAGTCAAATACAGTAAACCTCCTATCATAGATTTGTATCTAGTCGGATTAACAAGAGTAGATTCATCCCTTTGTGATAATTTGTCATTTGTAGTCATAGGTGTGCTTACCGATTTAGAATTCTCCATCCCAAATTTCTTTAATAACTCCTTCAAGTACTTGGATTGACTCAAGAATATACCTTTATCAGTTTGTGAAATCTGCAATCCTAAAAATAACTTTATTTCTCCAATCATAGACATTTCAAATTCTTGTTGCATTTCAATAGAAAATTCTTTACATAATCCATCTTCTCCTCCAAAGATTATATCATCAACAAAAAATTCTATAACCAAGATGTCATCATTTGTCACTTTATAATATAAGTTGTTGTCAGTATTACCTTTAGAAAAACCAATCTTCAAAAGATACTTATCCAATCTTGCATACCAAGCTCTTGGAGCTTGCTTCAACCAATACAAATCTTTCCTTAACCTGCAAACCATATCTTTGTTATCTGTCAAAGAAAATCCATCAGGTTGTTCAATGTAAACTTATTCTTCAAGATCTCCATTCAGAAATGCACATTTAATATCCATTTGATATACTTTGTAGTTCTTGTGTGTTGTAAAAGCTAGGAATAATCTGACTGCCTCAATTCTAGCTACCGGTGCAAAGGTTTCATTATAATCAATTCCTTCTTTCTAAGAATATCCCTTACACACTAGTCTTGCTTTATTTCTGATAACCTTACCTTCTTCATTAAGTTTTTTTCTGAATACCCACTTTGTTCCAATCACATTTTTATCTTTAGGCCGAGGAACTAATGTCCCAAGTGTTATTCTTCTCAATTTTCTCTAGTTCTTCTTCCATAGCTTTAATCCAGTGTTTATCTTCACATGCCTCATTAATTGATGATGGTTCAATTTGAGAAATAAGACATACCTGTTCATTTCCCAATCTTCCTCTTATCATAACTCCTTTATACTTGTTTCCAATTATCTAATCTTCAGAGTGATTTAGTCTTACATATCGGGCTGTCTTTGTCTCCTGTTGTTCCTCAGTTACTGTGGAATTTTTAGATGATACCGGTGGGTTCAATTTAGGTTCATTCGTTAGAATCTCTGTTGCCAGTTCAAAGTCTATATACCTTGAAGTTCCTCTGAATTGTTCATCAATCTTCACATTTGTACTTTCAACAATTTTCTGCAATCTTTTGTTAAAACATCTATATGCCTTGCTCTTAGATGAATAACCAAGAAATATTCCTTCATCACTTCTAGGATCAAATTTGCCAATATATTCATCCCTTCTAATATAGCATTTACTTCCAAATATTCTAAAATATTTAAGAGTAGGAGTAATACCAAACCATAGTTCATGAGGTGTCTTACCAGTTTCACCTTTGATGTGAACTTTGTTGAATATATAGACCGTTGTACTTACTACCTCTCTCCAATACACGTGGTAGATTTGCTTCTGATAACATACTTATTGCTGCATCCAAGATAGTTATGTTTTTCCTTTCAACAACTCCATTCTGTTGTGGTGTCAAGGGTGTTGATAGCTGTCTTCTGATTCCATTCACTTCACAGAATGTATTAAATTCCTTAGATGTAAATTCTCCTCCTTGATCTGATCTTAGCCATTTGATTTTCTTACCGGTTTCATTCTCTACCATTGCTTTGAACAGTTTGAACTTTCCAAGTGCTTCTAACTTTTCTCTGAGAAAAGTGACCCAACACATTCTAGAATAGTCATCAATGATTAGCATGAAATACCTATCACCTTGCAAACTTTTAGTTCTAGCTGGACCACATAAATTAGTACGGATTAAGTCAAGAGAGTTATTTGATTTTTCTGGAATACTTTTAAAAGTAGCTCTAACTTGTTTTCCAAATTGACATTCCTTACATGCTGTATTGTGAGGTTTGACAATTTTAGGTAAATCTCTAGCTGCCTTAGTAGTACTAATTTTTACCATGCAATCAAATTTTACATGACAGAGTCTCTTATGCCATAACCAACTTTCATCAATGTGTGCAATCAAGCATGTATTTTCACTGTTATTCAAATGAAAGATATTACCTGTAGTTTCATTGCCGATTGCAATTTCCAAACCAGTTCTATTCATTATTTTGCATTTTCCATTTTTGAATTGTAATTGAAATCCTTTTTCAACTAATTGACCAACACTCAAAAGATTATGCTTTAAACCTTCAACATAGTAAACATTGTCAGTATTATGCTTACCATCAAGAGATATTGTACCTTTACTTTTGATCAAACAAGCTTTATCATCTCCAAATCTCACTAAGCCTCCATTATATTCTTGAAAGTTCAAGAATTTACTTTTATCTCCAGTCATATGATGTTAGCATCCTGAATCAATGATCCATTCATCCTTTGCTTCAACTTTAGCTGCCAGGGCCTGCTCTACCAGTTGAATAGTAGGTGTCGGTTGATCTTCTATTATAGCAACAAAAACCCATCCATTGTCTGTCGGATCCTCATTAGAATCATCAGTCACTCCTTCATCAGCAAGATCACAAGATTTGTCTTTATTCTTCTTAAATCTATATCTCTGATATTCATGGTTAGGCTTTTATGTCCTTCTTGTTGGCATTTTTGATGTTTATGTTCTAATTGTCATTGATGGACACACACTTGCATTGAGATCTCCTTTATATGTATGAGCTAGAGCTCAATCGGTATCTGTTCCAATAGGTATGTTGTATTCTAGTCTTTAGTCTATTGATGATTTTGCAGAATGTGTTTCCCGGTCTCAAGCGGTATGTCGACCCCAAGCAGTTCGTAGATCTCAAGCGGTACGAGGGAGAAAAGCGGCATAACACATTCTTACCAGTCTTCATTTTTGTCAAACCGGCAACCGGTATTTTGTATGAACCAATAATACTCTATGATGAGTTACCAACTGGCATTTTGTGATGAGTTACCAATCCACTGATTGTTTGATGGTGCCGACACACTGACAGTTCTTCTTGTGTCGTGTTACTGAGTATGCCTAGATTCATTGAACCTAGGAAATTGTAATGTAATCCTATTGGACCGACATGAAATTAGATTCCTTTAAAAGGACATCATGTCTAGGGTTTTAGGTTGTTGCTGAAAGGGTCTATGTTGTGCTAGGGTTTAAGGTGGTTGATGAGTTGTTGTAAGAGCGATCTTATCTGAGAAGATTAAGTTGTAACTGAGTGAGAGATAGAGAAGACTAAAGTAATGCTGGAATGCATTAACTGTGAGCTATACTAGATCTAACCAAGTAGTCTGTGCTATTAGATAGATCAAACACTTGTTGATTACTCACATCTTTGACAAGTCTATAGACCTTAACCGGGTAGGCCCAAAAGCCTTTTGTTAAATCCTCTAACAAGGTGATTCACCTCTGTGAATCTAAAATCCTCTAGCAAGATAGTCTTTAATCAGACTTATCTCCTAATAGAGATTGAGATTCCTAATAGGATCTGTTCTAGTGAAGAACATTGTAAGACCTTAACAGGTCTGACCTTAACCAGTCTGGTCTCTATTCTACAGATAGTGACTTGTGAGTTCCAACTCACCGTGGTTTTTCCCATTTGGGTTTCCACGTCAAATATCTTGTGTTATGGTTGTATTGCTTTTGTGGGTGAATGCTTTATTTGCATGTGTGATAACCGGTCTATCTGTTAAACTCTTTTACCAGTTTATCTTTAGATTGTTTAAGTGTTTTAGTGCAGTGATTTTTGGCATACTAATTCACACCCCCCTCTTAGTATTCATCAATTGGTATTAGAGCCTACCTTTCTATAAGTTTAACCACTTGGAAAGAGATATGGGGAATACACCTTGAGGGAACTTACTCAATGGCTCACTCAGTCTGAGCAAGCCTATGATGATCTTATGGTCAAATACAAGGCATCTCAAGCAAAAAGGAGAGAACATGCAAAAAAGCTGATGGGGCTATCTGAAAATAGTTCTGCAGATGAAGCAGAAGTAAATAAGTTGAATGAATCAAACTCCAACCTAAGAAAGGAGTTGGAAGGACTGACTATCTGGTTTAGTCAAGAGCTTGAGAATAGGAGGAAAGCTAAAGATCTGGTGAAGGACTGAGATCATGAGATCTCCAAGTTGAAACAAGAGATTAGTGCACTGACTGCTCGCCTTCATGAGAGCAGAATGGAAAAAGAAGGAGTACAAGATGAACTGAACATAGCCATCTTTGAAAATGCAAACCTAATGGAGACAAATACTACTATTTCCAAAGAACTCTCTGAGTTAAAGGAAATACTTGCTAAGTTCAGCAAAAGTATTGTCAAGCTAGAGCAAAAGCTTGAGTCATCTAGACCAATAAAGAATACCAATGGACTTGGTTTCTCTGGACATGAGGAAGGAGAATCCTCAGGAATAAATGTTGAAGCATCAAAGAAGCAACCAATATTCAAAGGAAAAGGTAAGCAAAAATTCAAACCTGTTTGTTTTAACTGTCTTAAAGAAGGACACACTGCCAATGTATGTAGGAGCAAAGCCTACAATAATTTTCCTTACTTTATTAACAATGTATCTAGATCCAATAAGTTCAATGGTCATTGTTATCCATGCAACAAGTTTGGGCATAGAGCATTTGAATGCAGGTCTGCGATGAATAACACTGGAAGATATCCTTAAAGGACCCAAGGAGTTGGTCCTGAACCTTTTGTGAACTAGAACCACAACCGGTTTAATGTCTTCAATCATTAGTCAAGAAGCGGTGGCCATCAAGCAGCAACCAAATGGAGAGAAAATTGTATGTTCTATCATGGTCATGGTCACACTGCTACAACATGTAGAAGGAAGAATGGAAACATGAACAATGGACCTTGGAGAGCACCTGGATTGGTTTGCTACCACTGCAACAAACCGGGTCACATTGCAAGATTCTGCAGAAGCAGAAAGAGTATATCTGATGATATACTAGTCACTCCGGAAGGAGAAATTGATTTTGAAATAGTTCAAGTGGACATGAACAAAACCTAGAGGAAGAAACCAACAATGTTGGAAGAGGAACCAGTTTCTACACCTAGTGTGGAAATATCGGAACCGGCAAACTAAGCCTCAAAAGTCTTAGGGGG
Source organism: Cryptomeria japonica (assembly GCF_030272615.1). Lineage (NCBI taxonomy): Eukaryota > Viridiplantae > Streptophyta > Pinopsida > Cupressales > Cupressaceae > Cryptomeria > Cryptomeria japonica. The sequence continues at coordinate 364,742,472 of NC_081408.1, read as the reverse complement.
AGCAAACGGCAAAATGTTTTCGAACCCTCAATTCAAACTGGTAAAAGACCTTAACCGGTATGTGATACATGTCGCTTGGCAGAAGACCGGAAATGGTAAAAAGGTAACTTAGGGTTTACGCCCTAATAGAGGAGAATTAATGGCGGTAGGTGAGAGACATGTATAAAAGCATTTTTCAAATCATTTCTCACTATCTGTTTTCGAGCGAAGAAAAGTTTTTCAAAGAGCACAGCAAAGAAAAGGCGATTTGAGCTGAGATTTCAAGAAATTGACAAGTCTTGAAGGAGATTCAAATTTAGTTTGCAAACGGTCAAGTGGAGAACACAAAGCGGTGATTCAGCAACCGACGGAGTGTGGAGTGAAGGAGAATCAAAAAGCCCTAAATTCGCATTTTAAAGGTATTCCTCGAGTTCTTAAAATATTCTACAATGGCTTCCGCATCTCATACCAGTTCTAGTACATCCATTGAGTCTAAAAGTTTCATTCAAAGGAAGTCAAAGTATAATGCCCTATCACAAGTTCCAGCTAGAGTGATAATGGAAGAGGGAATTTCTGACTATATTGATTGCAAGATTGAAGACCTAGGGTCTCTAGCCATCCACTCTCAACTAGGTCTATTTTGTGGAAAGGACAAGAAAATCAAACTGGAATATAGTATCTTAGAGAAGAAGAAACTCCATAATGCAGTATATTTTCTAGAAGACTTTACAGAGGATCATATTAGGATCATTTTGAGCAAAGTCCATGGTGACAAGATGTACCTGGAAAGGATTCATGATATCACGCCTCAGGCAATTCTTGCAGTCACCGATTTCTGCAACATAGGGGAAGTGCCAGCCCTAAGGACAATAAGCAAAATGGAAATGTCAAAGCTCACCATTTCAGTGAGTGATTCACGAGGCATGACAGTCAACTCCATCAAGGATGAGCTTGTTAAGTATGCCTGCATGGTGATAGGCTACAGAACATTCTCTGCCAGCAGAATTAACTCTGTATCTGCTGCAGCGGTAAATGCCATTTACCAGATGATTAAAGAGGGTGCATCATTTGACCTGTGCACCGGTATGCAGAGGTAAATCCTGTCTAATCTGAAGTCGATCAAACAAGATAATGCACTGAGATTCAAGTTCAGACAACTATTGGTTGGGTTGTTCTTCTGTTTCCAAGGCTACTTTCCTAGAGTAGGAGATGTCCAGTGGTCTCTTGACCAACCAGTAACCAAGCAGATTAAGGAAAGCATTCAAGCTATCAGAACCGGTTACCCTGATGTGCTGAACAAATTTTTTGATGAGTTCAGATGGAAGATGAGCCAAAGGATGAGGATCTCAGGTGATATTGTTAAGAAATATGAAGATGACATCTGTTTCACCATCCAGGTGGACAAATGCTTAATGGAGGTTGTTGAGCCTAGAATGGAAGAAGTGGAGCCAATGGGCTATGAGGTGATGTATGATATGCTGGAAGGGTATGCCTCAACCCTTATTGCCTCACCTCTCGATCCTAAGGCAAAAAGGACCATAACCTATCTGGAAAGGATTGCACTGGCCGAGGAACCCTCTGTTGAGAAAGGAAAAGAACCAGTAGCAAAGAAGGCAAAGGCAGTACCTGCAGCATCAGCACCGGCTACTACTGCAACTCCAAGAGTAACCAAGCGATCACCTAGAAAGAAGGAACTGGAAGTGACACCGGCAAAAGTCTTTGAAAGAAAAAGGAAGACTAAGTCAAATGAACCGGACTCTTAAGAGACTGAGTCTGAGGAGATGCCATAGAAGGCCAGACAAACGAAGAAGATGAAGAAGAATGAACCGATAGCATCTGCACCGGTAAATACTGATATCTCCTCATATAAACCTTTGACACATTGTCAAAGAACAATAAATAATATTAGGAGAAAATTGCTTCAGGACTTAGTAGATTATTATGATGATTTTTGTGATGAGAAAAAAGAAGAAGTACTACAGGAGATTATTATTTATTTGTGTAAGAATGACCAGTCACCATCAGAGATTAAATCTCAGACACCAGATTCATTATATAAGGCATTAGATAGTAAATGGTGCGTTGCCATAGAAAAAGAACAGGAGATTAGGGAGAAAGTCTTTGCACAGTACTTTCCTGACCTCTCAAACTTAGAATTATTTGATGTTTTGGACCAAAATAAAGGACTCTTCTTCACAAGGAGAAGAAGACTCTAGTTGTTAGAGGGAAGAATTGATGATGTTGAAAAAGACACTCATCAGCATATGAATCATGCTATCCAAGCTCACAAAGCACGTATGGCCAACCTGCAAGCAGAAAAAGAACTGGTTATATCCAAACCGAATGAAGTTTTTGATGAAGAAGGAAACCTGGTTGAAGAACCAATCGACACTATTGATGTCGATGCCCTGGACATAGAAGATGTCACTCAGGACATACCTTCTGAGGGAACAGAATAGGTGCAACAGGACGAATAGGGCCGTGAGCAAGCCGAGGACAGTCAGGAAGCAGCTGAGGAACAGGTAGAGAAGAAGAAGAGGGATGAAGATGAGAAAAAGCGGAAAGAGGAAGAGAAGAGAAAAGAGGAAGAGGAGAAAAGAAAAGATGAAGAGAAAAAGAAGCAAGAAGATGAGAGGAAAAAGAAAGAAGAAGAGGATAAAGAAGAAAAGAAGAAGAAAGAAGAGGAAGATAAAGAAAAGGAAAAGCGGAAGGAAGAAGAAAAGAAGAAGAAGAAGGAAGAGGAAGATAAAGAAAATGAAAAGAGGAAGGAAGAAGAAAAGAAGAAGAAGGAAGAGGAAGAGAAAGAAGAGGAGAAGAGGAAGGAAGCTGAGAAGAAAAAGAAAGAAAAAGAAGACAAGGAACAAGAAAAGAAGAAGGAAGCAGAGAAAAAGAAGAAGGAAGAAGAAGACAAGGCAGCGGAGAAAAGCAAAGCAGACAAGGTAGCGGAAGTGGTGAAGAGAACACAGATGGAGACTCTAAAGGCAACTGGGAGTCAAGCCAAACTGACTGATATCTCCAGTCTTATCGATCTCCAGTCTGCAAGTGAATCGCAGCTAATGCAGAGCATCAAAGTTGCTCAAGAGCGCCTTGAAATCATTCGAAGGAAAAAGGAGCAAGACATAATTCAAGCGATTGTAGACACCCTTACTGGTTTCATCCCTGGTACCAATCTTCCCAACACTTAATCATCACTAGCACAGCTTAAGCTACTATGTACTGTACTGGATGATCAGGTGCAGAGCCTAGAAGAAGCAAATGAGGTAAATGTCAAGAAAGAGCATCAAAAGGCTCTTAACATTGCTCTGGTGAAGAAGTTGAATGAACTCCGGTCTGAATTGCTGAAAGACCAAAAGGATATAAGGGATGCTTTGGAAGAGGGAAACCTGGTACTAAGCAAAATCTGTCAACCCTGTCTATTCTACAATGATGTGCTAGCCCAGAAGCAAAAGCTTCAAATGGACTTACAGTCTTACTTAAGCACATTTAAGCCACCTTATGATTCCTTTGCAACTTATGGGCAAACCGTTCACCGGTTTCAGATCCAGTCAGCCAAAATGAAGCAAGAGACCAGTACACGGTCTAGAGATTTGCAGGAGCTACAACTAGTTTTACTTCCACGTCTACAAATTCTTCAAAAGTGTTATCTGAACCTGGATGCCTTGACAGTTACGTAGGAGATGAGCACAGTTGATGCCATGGAAGAACAGGTATCCTAGATGCAAACAGAGAAAGAAGTGGCCACCTCCCTACTTGAGTCCTGGTCTCTATCAAAGAAACAATTTTTGCACGACTATAAATCGGTTTTTGAGAAGTATTATTCCTTGTTGTCATAAACTTTTATTATTTTAATATCAAATTGAAACAAGGTTGTTCAGCGGTACTTTGTCATTGTTGGCAAAGGGGGAGAAGTATCTGGCTTTAAAATTTTGATATATGCTTTGATATATGCTTTATGCTCTGATATCTCAATGTTTATGCTCTGTATGCAAAATTGTTATACATTGTATTGATTAAGGGATAGTGTATATGCTTAGGGGGAGCAATTTTGTTAATGGCATATTTTTGTTGTAAAACACTTAGATGTCAAAATTTTATTTTCATAAGTGTTGCCATCAATGCCAAAGGGGGAGATTGTTGGCATTTTTGATGTTTATGTTGTGATTGTTATTGATGGACACACACTTGCATTGAGATCTCCTTTATATGTATGAGCTAGAGCTCAATCGGTATCTGTTCCAACCGATATGTTGTATTCTAGTCTTTAGTCTATTGATGATTTTGCAGAATGTGTTTCCCGGTCTGAAGCGGTATGTCGACCCCAAGCGGTTTGTAGATCTCAAGTGGTACAAGGGAGAAAAGTAGCATAACACATTCTTACCAGTCTTCATTTTTGTCAAACCGGCAACTGGTATTTTGTATGAACCAGTAATACTCTGTGATGAGTTATCAACTGACATTTTGTGATGAGTTACCAATCCACTAATTGTTTGACGGTGCCAACACACTGACGGTGCTTCTTGTGTTGTGTTACTGAGTGTGTCTAGATTCATTGAACCTAGGAAATTGTAATGTAATCCTATTGGACTGACATGAAATCAGATTCCTTTAAAAGGACATCATGTCTAGGGTTTTAGGTTGTTTCTGAAAGGGTTTATGTTGTGCTAGGGTTTAAGGTGGTTGGTGAGTTGTTGTAAGAGTGATCTTATCTGAGAAGATCAAGTTGTAACTAAGTGAGAGACAGAGAAGACTGAAGTAATGTTGTAATGCATTAACTGTGAGCTATACTGGATCTAACCAAGCAGTCTATGCTATTAGATAGATCAAACACTTGTTGATTACTCACATCTTTGACAAGTCTGTAGCCCTTAACTGGGTAGGCCCAAAAGCCTTTTGTTAAATCCTCTAACAAGGTGGTTCACCTCTATGAATCTAAAATCCTCTAGCAAGGTAGTCTTTAATCAAACTTATCTCCTAATAGAGATTGAGATTCCTAACAGGATCTGTTCTGGTGAAGAACATTGTAAGACCTTAACCGGTCTGGTCTCTATTCTACAAATAGTGACTTGTGAGTTCCATCTCACCGTGGTTTTTCCCATTTGAGTTTCCATGTCAAATATCTTATGTTATGGTTGTATTGCTTTTGTGGGTGAATGCTTTATTTGCATTTTGGTTTGCATGTGTGATAACCGGTCTGTCTGTTAAACTCTTTTATCAGTTTATCTTCAGACTATTTAAGTGTTTTAGTGCAGTGATTTTTGGCATACTAATTCACCCCCCCCCCCTCTTAGTATTCATCACTTCTAGCTTCTTCTCTTAGTCTAGCATGTGTATCAGGGCATCTAGAAGCCATATGACCAATCTTATTGCAGTTAAAGCTTTTAAAGGGTGTTTACCTTCATACTTACTTCCAACTGGACCTTTAGGCATTTTCCTTGCAAATAGTGCTTCAAGTTCTTCAAGTTCTTCATTTTATCTCCTGCTTTCCACAAGTTCTCTTGAATAAAAGGCTCTCCAATCAGACTTGTCAAATGATGGTGCAGATGATGTTGATGCCTTAAAAGCTAAATCTGTCTTTATAGTAGCAACATGACCAAATTCCTCAATTTCAAAAGCTAAGAGTTTTCCAATCAATGTATCCATAGTTACTGATGTATTAGGCATTGTTCTTAACTCATTTATAGCATTAATCTTCATTTTATATGTCGGTGGCAATCCTCTTAAAACTTTTGAAACAATTTCATCTTCACTTAAGGTTCCTCCACAACATTTAATACCCAAAACAATTTCATTAACTCTTTCCATAAAAGCAGAAATCCTTTCATCTTCTTCCATTTTCAGATTTTCATACCTAACCCGGAAGCTTTCAAGTTTTGCAACTTTCACTGTGTAATCTCCTTCATTCAATGTTTCCAAATGATCCCAAATAGCTTTAGTAGTTGATCTATCTGATAATCCCTTGATTTTCTAATCTGTTAATGCACTCAAAAGTGCTTCTCTTGCTTTGCAATCATTTTCTTCATCTTTTCCCAAGGTAGGTGGATTAGGCTGACAAGGAGTAGGAGCACTATAGCCATTCTTTGTAACTTCCCAGATGTCCTTTCCAATGCAATTCAGATGTGTCTCCATTCTAATCTTCCATATGCCATAGTTGGTTCCATAAAGTTTAGGACTGTCCTTCCTGAATCTGTTAAACTTTTGCAAAAGAGGACTAAGCTCTGATACCAATTGTTAGGTCCCGGAGACAACTGAGAGAGGAGAGGAATCAGTGGTCAAATAAATTCAAACCAAAAATAACTTAATGCTTAATATCAGTAAACCAGTCTTTTATATCGGTTGACAATTTTATCAATTAATTGCAATACCAGTAAAGATTGCATGAAACAAAAAGACAAAGACATCCACAACACATAACACAAATATTTGTACATGGAAACCCTGTAAGGGGAAAAACCATGATGGGAAACCTTGGCCACAATCAGATGATACTACTGCAGATAGTAAGTGTATACAAATGGAGTCTGCACATGCAGAAAGGCCAAGCGCCTAGAGCTCACTGCTCAAACACAAAATAGGAGTCACACTGACTACAATTGGATGGTTAAATCCAATAAGGATGTACTGCTCAAAATATCATCTTCATATGCTGGATTCAGTACCGATGTAGCTCTAATGTGCTTTCACAAAAACCTTGCTTCACATTCAAATAATGTCTGCATGTACAGCTCTGCTTATTCTCGCATATACCTTCACATAATTCTTTTTCGCACTACACATCCAATCTTACAAATAAGATCTTACATTTATATCAAAACCTAGGACCAATTTTAGTAGGTTGGCTCTAAAGGATATTATAATAAAATCAATTTTCAATTAAAACAATATCTGATGCAATAACCGATACAACATGTCGGCTTGATGCATTTACAACAATAATAAAACATCTCCATAGTGTGTCATGCTAATCTGGAAAAGATAATCCTGTCGGTGTATAACCTGGACCTTTTTGCCAGTAACAGCAAATATGCTAATACGAATATGCCAATAAACAAATCTCAAAGACAAAGTGTCCAAATGATGTCTTCGACATAACCAAGTTTTTTCCATGTCATTCCAAGTGTCGGTGATCATTATATCATGCTAGTGTACCAGATATCGGTGACTGTGCATGAGTCATTTGCTTGTTGGTGAATGTTGTTGATTCTCCAAATTCTAGAGTTGATAAGGTTTAGTAGGTATTGACATCAATGAAAAAACCATACCAAAATACCAACAAATTCTAGATAAATAGAGTCGTTACGAGTTCCTGGTAGAGCAAATGTTTTCCCCAACCTATGACAATTTTGCATCCCAAGTCATCTATGCCCTAACCGGTTCGGATTCGCCTCTATATGGGACAATTCATGATTATCTCAAAAACAATACTCTCCCACTCGACCTATCTCACAACCAAAAACATAGCTTCATCTGACAAGTCGCCTGCTATACCTTAACCGCTGACACACTTTACCATCGAGCTCTAGATGGTACTCTTCTTCGATGCCTCGGTCATAACAAATCTGACTCTTCCTTACACAAGCTTCATGAGGGTATCTATGGTATGCATTCAAGTGGTCCTACTCTCGCCAAGAAACTTTTGAGAATGAAATAATACTGGTCGAAAATGGAAAGAGAATCCTATCAATTTGCTAAGAAATGTCCTAAATGCCAAATTCACGGCAACCTTATCCATGCACCAATGTAGGAGTTGCAACCGTTCACCACATCTTGGCCTTTCTGTCAATGGGGACTTGATTTGGTAGGGAAAATTCATCCTTCTTCTTCAAATGGGCATAAGCTCATTATCACCACAACGGAGTATTTCACCAAATGGATTGAAGCATTCCCAATGACCAGTGTAATTGGAAAACAAATCTCATCATTCACTCTCAACTATATCATTTGCAGATTTAGAATTCTCAGTTCCATTATCATAGACAACGAGATTCCTTTCAAGAATCAAGATGTGTGAGATCTATATGAACGATTCAAAATCCAACATCACTTCTCCACACCATACTACCCACAGGGGAATGGTCAAGAAGAGACATCAAATAAAACAATCCTAAAAAATCCTCCAGAAAACAGTAAATGATGCTGGAAAGGATTGGCGTGTACAACTCAATCCGACACTTTGGGCCTATAGAACAAGCATCCAGACACCTACAGGGGCTACGCCATATTCATTGGTGTATGATTCATAAGAAATTATACCTATTGAGATCGAAATCCCATCTCTCCAAGTATCTTTGAAGGGCCTCATACCAGATGAGGAATATCGAGTAAACAAGTTGCATGAACTGGAGCTTCTTGATGAAAAATGACAACATGCCTATGACCATCTTAAAGAATATTAGCAATGAATGTGCAGAAGCTATAATCACAAATTCATCCCAAGAGCTTTCAAAGTCGGTCATCTCATCCTAAAGGAAAATCCTAGAAATCAACAAGATTGAGAAAAGAAGGAGAAGTTTGAACCTAACTGGTTGGGTCCCTTTGTCATCATATCAACCTATGGATCAGGAGAATATCAGTTGTCAACTTCAGAAGGGGATGTTATCAATGAGCCAACCACTAGCATCCATCTGAAGAAGTTCTACACTTGAGTCGTCCAATGCACGGATCAAGCAAAAAAGCAAAAAACTCAAAAAAATACAAAAAAAAATCAAAAAGTGTAATAAAAACAAATGGTGAAAACCTGGCAATAGGCGCTATTTGTGAGAGAACGGCTTCTCTATCTATCAATACTCATATCTTTGATTCATTTAGTCTTAGCTAATAAGCCATCACCAGAACACTTGTACACGCAGCATTATACCAGACATACTTAGCGTAGTAACTATCCTTGATTATCTAAAACAATTATCCATACCATATCCCACCATGGCTTGGTGATCAATGCATATATCCACATCGACAAATATCTATGACTGGGGGCAACATTCATCTTGCTTTCGCATTTAGACAACAAACAAGGATCGTAGCATACTAGGGAACCATTGTCAAAACTTCTCATCAGGCTAGAAAACATGATCATTATCCAACTACAAATTTAACACACACATGATGGATGATTTTTTGAATTATGATTTGTTTACATTTTAGCATGAAGTTTTGACTATTTGTATCTTAATTTCTGAATCATTAGATCTCTTGAGCTACTCAAGGATGCACTAAGCTAGAGAAGCAACGAAAGAATCTGATATTTTCTTTCATTTTCTGTCTGTGAGGCAATCATTCATACGGTGCAAATTCATCTCGAGACATGATTGGAAACATATCATTGAAAACATTTTCCACTTTGCACATACAAATGGTTAACTCTTGTATGTTTTATGTAAGCAACACTCATGTCATCTTGGTTCAATTATACCTCAACGCTTGTGCTATCTTCCAATAACAAACATCCATGTAAGTTTTACTCAGGTTGTTATGGTTCAATTATACCATGATGCTTGTATTAAACTTTCAAGATATCAAAAGCTCAATGATGACAATAAGAGCACAAACAAGTGACTAAACGGGAATGACAACGGTAGAATTAAAGTGATCATTTAGTTGCATATCATTTTAAATTCCATTAGATTGAATATCATGTTAAACTTGCATTAGCTACATATCACATTATTATCATTATCATACATCTCATTTTCAAGATACATCTCACATCATTATCATTATCATACATCTCATTTTCAAGATACATCTCATAAATCAAAGTAATCAATGCAATACATCATCACATTATCACTCATTTCATCATGAATCATAAATTCACATCATAATCAAAATCAAAAAAATCAAGAGCATTATTATCTAAGCATCAAAATATACCCTCATAGAATCATCATATCAAAACATAATGCATATCATAAATCAATCATCATCAATAAATACATCACATGTGGATCAAAGAAAATCAGTGTCATATATATATATCAAAAATGGTCAAAATGTACAAGGGATATCATGTTTGTCAAAATACAGCAAGATGATCAAAAACAACAGAGATAGGTCTCTCAAGTATGACTATCTCCTGAGGTGAACGGTCTGACAGTAGATGTCCCAGCTCATGGATCTCCACCAGGTGGATCATGTTGGGTGGGCCTCATACCTCCTCTGCTCTTCATTCTTGTATGACTGTGGCTGGATCGACTGGATGCCAGTGTACCATAGCTAGGAGCTCTGTGATCTCGAGGGACCACCTCCGCGTATACATGCCTATAATACTCAGCCTCCTTGGCCGAGTACTGTATCTCTCTTAGTGTATCTCGAATTGGGGCATTAGTCATGGCTTTCTCTAACCTGTCAATAAGGGCCTTTACCCAACCCTGATGCTCTATCTCTGTATCTCGCTCTGCGATAACCTGCGTAATTTAGCGCAGCTGCACTAGCACCTGTGCTTGTAGCTACTGCACTGAGACATGTAGCACTCTAATTTGTGAATCTTGTCGATGGGTGGGCACCCTAATTTGAATAGGTACCTGTGTCATGGTCTCACCCACACCTGTCCTTGTCTGAGGTGTCGATGGAGGTAGAACATCATATCTCCTCCTCTAGGCTGGTTTCCTATCATCCTCTATACCGCCCACAGCAGCTAGCACCGCACCTGCCCTACCACCCCCTCTACCTCTCCCTCTATCTCCCCCTCTCCCTCTATCTCCTCATCTCCCTCCTCCACCAAAACCACCAACTCCACCACCCTCTCCTACCTCCTCTCCCTCCTCCTCATCTCTCTATCTAGCTCCCCCTCACCTCTATGGCTTCTCATCCTCATGATCATCAAAAAAGGGCAGCAGCTCTACCGGATCAGATATACATGCCACTACATGTTCCATGAAGTAGGCTGAAAACTCCTCTGTCATCCCAACATCAACAACCTTGGCCCCATAATCCCAGATATGTCCTGCTAGTGACATGTACTCCTCAACATCTGCTACACTATCTAGAGTAAGTCCCCACTCTAGCACATCCTGTCACTGACAAGCGTATAAATAGGCTCCCTATGGCATCCCCTGTTGTCTACCATATTGCACCTAAAAATGACTATGCAAGAATCACTCAATAATAAAGGGTGTCTACCCAATCAAGTACCTTGACATATATACATAGGAAATCTCTAGCCCGTCCTCTGCCCGTACCTCACAATCTATATGCAGTCTCTAAATGACTGTATCGATATCATCCAGTGCCCTCCGCCAATGCTCTAGTTTGCCCAGCTTGCGCTAGACAACTACATTTGTATACCCATAAACATAAGCCCAACCAACTGGCCTATCCTTGTTTGCAAGCGGTCTCGACACTGGTATATTCTCCCAGGCCCACACCTGTAACAATGTCACCCCAGCTGATAAACTAGTATATCTCAGATATACCACCTGGTGAAGCTCTTTGTATAGATGGGCCAACATACAAGACCCCCATGCAAACCTGTGTCCCTGCATCACCATGTCCTCAAGCACCAATCCCCATCCAACAACTAGTCCCTTTGACCTACGATCAGGACACAAGAACCCACCAATAAAACCTACTAATATTGATGGCAGTGGATGTTAGTCCCAACCGGTGTTGAGAGGGGAGGGATGAATCAGCACTTTACCAGATTTAACCAATTAAAACTTTTACTTTAAGTTTTAACTAATTTACCATTCATCAAAGTAAACATTTACTAAAGAAGATTATGCATACATGAAAAGATACACAATGACACACAGATTTATCCTGTGGAAACCCAATAGGGAGAAAACCACGGTGTGAGTAGGAACTCACAAAATTTGTACTCTTCTAGAGTACGCTCGATAAAGAGTTATCCCTGTTAGGAGATTCCAAAGACATTGTTAGGTGCCACCTTGTTAAGGGATTCTGTTCAAGGTCGGTTAGTTCCCTTACCCTTTTAAGAGTATCGTGGTTAAAGGACTTAAGAACGTCAATTAAGATGTCACCTAGTTAAGGGATTTTCACAATGGGACCTGTTAAAGTCCACCTGGTTAAGGGATTTATGTTGCAGTTGTTAGAAAGAAACAAATGGATGATCTTCTAAAACTGCTACTCATTAGCTTGATCAGATCATACTGAAGAATCATACTAGGTTTTCATCAGTTGTGTCTGATCTACACAACTCTGAATTCTTGAATGCACTTTCAACTCTGTCTTCTGTCGATTTGTTGATCCTTGGATATCACATTGTTGGTCCTCTGTCACTTGAGTCACCACTCTGTGAAAACTCCACTCTAACAATCCTATGTCACTCAGCTCTACAGTCTCTTAAACTCCCCCTATGTCCACTTTTACATTATCTTCAGTCACCTTGACAACAACCATCTCAAGGATGAGATATGTGTATTTATTAACCCTTAAGTCTATCGTCGGCTTTCCCTCCAAAAAATTCCTTTCAAAATTCCATTATCATGCCTTAAATCACGTCTCTGAAAACATTATAGGAATCTATGTCAATATAGTCAAACATGCCGATAAGTATGTCGGTTGACTGGAGAAGACTCCCAATTTAGCTAAATGTAACTGAATGTTACCAGTCTATCGATTACAGACTCTTCCGATAAACCGATCAAAATTTGTCTAGCTAGTTTCCTCCTAAATACTAGTTTGTTCTTTATTTAGCTGATGGACCTCTCTTGTGTTGATCTACTCACCGCTATGCGGTCTACTTACTACTTGTCGGTCTACTCACTGCTTGTCTGTCTAATTACTTCTTGTGAGTCTACTCACTGCTTGCCAATCTACTCACTGCTTGTCGGTTTACTTATTGCTTAGCCGATCTACTCACTTCTACCTGATCTACTTACTACCGATGGACTGTGAAGACTAAGGAGATGATGTTGCCAACAATGACAACCATATCACTTACCGATCATAAAAAATAGTATCAGAATGCCAACAACAAAGCATAACCTAAATCCAAAACCTCCTACCACGGGATCTCATAACCACTAATCACATCATCCTAGAAGATGTGGCAGAGAGCCTCTGTCCCACCCTCCTGATTCTGCTCATAGGGCAATAGAGCCCCAACCACAAGAATCCGCAGAATCTGATAACAATCCTCTGGTGTGACTGTCATCTTGCCCATCGCCAAGTGAAAGGTGTTTGTATCACTATGCCACCTCTCAGCCAACGCTGTCAATAAACCTCAGTTAATGATATATTGAGGCATGTCTAATAAGGAGAGCAACCCACATCTCTCAATAATATCTCTTTCATCTTGTGAAAAATGTGGAATCAATCTCCATGGCCTCGTAAATTGCTCTCGAGATTGAAGCACGCCAAGCTCTACCTGCAAATCAATAAGTATCCATCATCAATTCTCAATTCCATCCAATATATCATCAATCAAAGCAAATCAACTTGAGACAATGAAGCATCTCAAGAACACATCATAAACATATTCACATCAATCAGTGAACAAATCAAAGACCCATATCAAAAGCAACATCAAAGATTCATATCAAAAATCAGGACTCATATCAAAAATCAATCAAGATCCATATAGAAAATCACTCAAGATCCATATCAAAAATCACTCAAGATCCATGTCAAAAATCAAGATCCATATCAAAAAATCGCTCAAGATCCATATCAAAAATCAATCAAGATCCATATCGAAAATCACTCAAGATCCATATTGAAAATCAATCAGCACTCGTATCAAAAATCAATCAGGACCCATATCAAAAATCAAAGATCCATATTGAAATCAGGACCCATATCAAAAATCAAAGACCCATATCAAAATCAGACTCCAGGACCAATATCGAAATCAAAATCAGACCCATATCAAAATCAAGACTCAAATCAACTCAGCAACTCATATCGAAATCAATTTATATCGACAGTAACAAGATCCATATAACACCTAGACTCATATCGTAATACAACAACATATCAAAATTAGACATCATCACAAAGCAGGACTACATTGGATCACGAACCATATCCGAGCAATCAACAGACCCATATCGACATCTACACAATCTATCCAACTGTTCGACTCACGACGCATTCTTCACAAATACTTTTTTACCAACTTTGGACCCTACGTGCTAAATCAGGGCTCCTAAGTGCTAAGTTGCCACCCATGCACTAGCCTTTTTCATCAATGTGCTAAAACACAAACACTACGTGCTAAACCTATTCTATGCACAAACTAGCACTCCATTGGTGCTAGCCTATTTACCCAATGCACTAGGTTATCCTATGTGCTACCTGGCCTACCCATTGCTCTTCTATGCAGACCCCATGTGCTAAATCATCCTATGCACTAACCTACCCCCCGATCACACTACAATGTGGTCCTCAGACACTAAAACTCCTAGGGTTTTTCTATGCACTAACACTCCTATTGTATGCACTAGACAACTTACCCGACGCGCTAAACCAATGAGATCCAACCCAAAATTGAAAAATGTGACAAAAATAAATAAAATCAATCAAAAACGAAGATGGATTTTGGCCACTTACTGGTGGGCCATAGGTGAAGGGTCTCTAGTGTTACCTAACGCGCTCAAATTGGTGCGAGGAGTATGGAATTGGCATCGATGTTAGAGCACCAAATGTCACAATCACAAAGAGCCAAGTGTGCAAATGATTTTTCCAAGTCACTTTTTACCTTTTAATTGGGTAAAATCAAAAAGGTTAATAGGTGGGGCATGTATTTTCCTCCCACTTTTTCATTTTTAACCTTATCAACATCATTTTTGGGAGATGAATCAATAATGTGCATTCAACGCAGTCAATATTCCCATATTGCAATTAATTCAAAAACGCTCATCAACTTGACAACTTTTTACTAAATCCTTGATTCATCTCCCGAGGGGGCATCATCAATATCATTCATCAAATCTACATATGGGGCATCATATTGACATTTCAACACACAATATCATTACAATCAAACTTTGGCAGCATATCAGCAAAATTTTCTTTGAATCAACATGTGCACACACGTCACTTCAAAGAGGCAAAATGTAGATGTATAAATCTAACCACTTTCCTAAATAAATATTTAATATTTATTTTGACCCCATTCCTCCTATTAATTAAATTCTATTTAATTAATTTCTTCACATTCATCTATTTGATTAAATAAATTACTCAATTTATTTAATTAAATTCACCTAAACCTTTTCTAGAGTTTAATTTAATAAATTAATTTATTTTAATTAAATCCCCTTTCTCACTTTTTAATTAAATTTACATTTAATTAAAATGACCCTTGCAAATAAATATATCTAATTTATTTATTAAATCCCTCCATTTGCATTTTCCTACATCTCCCACTTGCCTCCTAAACCCCTTCTAGATTCTTCTAATCCCTTCCAATTTAGCCTAATTTATCTCCTAATTATTGTCACAATCCTAAGCAAAGAGAATTCACTTCTCAAAGTCTCCAAAGTCTTTGAAATGCATTAAAGGCTTTATGTATTCAACAAGCTAACCCTCAAAGTCTTCCTAACCATTAATGGTTAACTCAACCTTCTTACATGGTTAGAGACTTTCTCTCTAACTTAACCTTCATCTAACCTTCATGTATTCTCAAGCATTCAATGCTTCTTACATCTCCTCTCAAGCAACCTCTTGTTGACAACTGTCACCATTTCATTGGTGAGAATTGTAAACATGGATTGATTAACTTTCAAACTTGGCCCTTGTTAAGATTATTCATTCTTGACCATCCATTGCCCTATTTTCCCTATAAATAGAGCTCTCATTCCTCATTTTGGATATCAACAATCTTTCATGCATCTACATTATAGTCTAATTACTAAACATTTAGCCTCTCTTTGTTAAACCATCATAATAGCATTTAGAAGTATTTTTATATCATAGAATATTCATGCTAGGATAGTATATCATTGCTAGGATAATTTGTTAATCTCTTATCATATCATCATCTTTATGCTAGGTTAATCATCATAGTTTCAATATCATACATCTTAGAATGTATTCATGCATATAAATCAAACATCACTTGTTCTTGGAGTTTTCATTCCTAAGTCACTTGCTCAATGATCTGAGAGCAAAACATTGACCTTAGGGATCCTGTGAGATAGAGAACAATGGGACACCCCTTGGGCAGTTGAACTGATTGAATCAATTCATATACTTGCACCAAGAGTCTCATTGGTATGTGGGTCTTTTGGATTCGAGTTATTCGTTTTCATCACCGCATTTTCCCGCATACGCATATTATTAACTATTAATAATATATATTAATATATTATAAATATATATATATATATATATTATAATATATTAATGTAGCATCATAAATTGTAGCCTTGCACAATTTTGTCTGGACCTAGCCTCACTTTCGCATTCAAACCTCCTATGCCCTAATACTGCTTTGATTCTATGCCCATATCTTTTTCCTATAATAACTCAAAAAAATATCAAAACAATGTTGCACATACTCTAATGTGTAGTTTTCTACAAATCAACCACTAATATAATGGTCTCAATTAGGAAAGAGTCCTTGCACATCCTGAATTCTTGATCCAACCACTGAGATCAATGGCTATGCCTTGCATACTTGTAGGAATTATTTTTCTTAAAATATTAAATAAAATGAACATTGACTTCTCTTGTAACCAACTTCAATCAAGAACATTCACCTCCACTCTTCAAACTATATTTCACCATCTCATATCTCTTTTTCTCAACAATTTTCTTTCCAAATTCATGTTCACTACCCTCATGAAAACATGAAACAAACTTTGACAAGCCACCACATTGTGAACACTTCTCATTTAAACAAACATTTTTATAAAAAAAGAAGCCATCATCTCGAACAAATAAAAATAGATCTAACAAGTCCCTAGATGACTTTAGAAATGGCATTGCACCACTCTCCTGCAACATGTGTTAGTATATAAAGTAGAACAAATATAGCATAATACTTCATGATACATAGAAAACTCTACATGATATTTATAACAATTATTATGAATTTTAAGAGGTACACAATAAAACAACTCACAAGATTCAAAAGCTCTCTGTGATATTTGCAAAGTTGGATGTGTTTCACAAAAAAAATTGTACAACACTATTTGGCTTAATTCCAAGATTTGTTTAAGATGTAGTGTGTAGTCTCAATTGCTAATTCTTAACTTTAGAACATCTTGTACATTGGGTGATAATCTAGAGTTAGAGTGCCAAAATTGTTGAATTTTCTCCTTTATGTTATCGATTAGCTTCTTATCAACATGTGGAAGCCTCCCACAAAAAACCCATGTATCATTTTGAAGAGGGTCATTGATTATTTCTCTACTTACAAGTTCTCTATCCAATGTTTTATGATTTATGTTGAAATCAATACAAATTTATCTCATAAAATGGGCCTTTCTCAAATGATGGCTTACTAATGAGGTTGTGATAACTCTACAAACAACTCCCTTATCCTTTTTTATTGCTAGTATTTCCAATATAATTGAAAGAATTAAGAATAATTTTGATAATAATAACATTTCTCTTTGTCTTTTTGTTCACACAAATATTCAATTTGGCTAGAAAAGGTCTCATTTTGTGTATTCTTATCTATTGTACAAAAAGTTGGCATTGCTTGGTCAATGTCTTATTGCTAAAATATTCATTGAAAATTTATGTAGCCCACAATTGAATGGTTTGTGTTGACCTTTGTCCTTCAATCATCAATTTCAAGTAACCGTTTTGGGGTTCTTTAAGGTCTTGGATTTGCAATTCGTCTTTCTTCCACAAAAATGTCTTCATTTCTCATGTAATTTGGTGATACATAACATTCAAGTGTTTCATAATTTTCAATGTTTTCAATTTGAATATTATTAATGATCAACATTTTCATTATCAATGTCAATTCCAACATTTTCAATATATGTTTCAATATTTTCATTTTCAATTTCAATATCATGTTCAACATGTTTCATATTCAATTTTTCGTTCACTTGAAATAACATTTGCGAGTGGAGAAGATTCCTCACCTTGACCAATATTTGACATACCTTGTCTTCTCTTCCTATGACTTCCTCTATTTGTTTCTCTATATGCTTCAATTTGATCTATTATGAGTTTTATCTTTCTTTTTTGTTTACAACAATTGTTTCTCCCAATATACCTACAGAAAGATGCACAAAAATGATTGATACAGTGAATTTTGTGTGAAAAAGTGCACCAAAAGCATAAATTTGTCCTTATCAAATAGAGAACATGTGATTCCTGATTGTAAACAAAATGTGGGGACCATTGAAATTCTCAAAATGACCTGAGCGCATTGTCCTTTTTTGTATGGCTCACCAAACAGATATTAAAACTAGGATTGGACATTTGATCCTAGTTTTGATATTTGTTTAATTTTACAAAAATAGCACAAAGGGAAAATACTTTGGCACTCTTTTTTTTTTTTACATATATATTATATATTATAATATATATAAAGTGAGGGGAGAGAGAGAGAAAGAGGGCATGGTAGGGAGAGACTGAGAGAGAGAAGAGAGAGGAGAAATGGAGATATAGAGAAAAAGAAAGAGAGAGAAATAGAGAGAGAGGGGGAGAGAGATAGGGGAGAGGTAGAGAGAGAGGAGGAGGAGGGGGGAGAGGTCTATCAAAACCACATTCTAGATGTACCATCAATGTAGCAGAGGAGGTTTCTTAGTAGTTCCACCTCTATCAAAGCATTTCCCCAATTCTAAAAATTCATCACTAACTCTGTGTTGACCTAACTTTCCCAATTGATATCCCAAACATTTTCATCCATGATCCCTAATGTCTTCTTGGTTGATATTTACCAAGAGAGTCTTCAATTGGAAAATTCTTGAAAGGAAACTCTCATCTTCTTAAAAAATTAGGATGTTTTTATGTTGGAGCATATCATTGACTACATTAGTATCAAATCCTACAATGCATTTGAGCTTTAACATCTCACATAAACCTACAACAAGATCTAGATGTTTAGATAATATAAAACTGCAGAGAGTTTAGTGACTTCATAAGCTAGAGACTCCAAAAGAGCTCTCATAATTTGATGCCTTTTATTTGCTGACAATATGAAAGATGCATATGAAATATATCCAATGATAATTATATACAAACCTTTCTTGTTCAAGCCTCAACAAATATCTATCACTTGAAATAGACACCTCATTTTTCTTTATTGCTTTTGATAGTTTTTGAGCTTTGAGAGACTCGTACATTGAGAACAAGTCCAATGGTATCTCGGGATTCGAAGGGTTAGGATGCCAATAAAATTTGACCTTTGTAGAAGCTTTTCTAAATAAATATTTCAATGAAATATTATTGGAAATAAAGGTTTCATTATAAAAACGCAATTGGATATGTCAACTGCTTGTGTGAGTTGGAAACTTTAGACCTTGGATACCTTTTTCAGATTTTTAATATTTGGCTTCTCAATCCACTCTAGAGCTATAAACTCCATTTTGATCCCAATGGCTCTTAGAGAGAGAGAGAGAGAGAGAGTTGGGCATGAGAGGAGATAAAGATCTAAGAACATATGGAAGGGGAAAGGGGTAGAGAGAAAGGGAGATGGGTCTAGTAGGACAGTAGGAGAGGAGGGAAGTTGGGAGGGAAGAAGCTCAAGATAGAGGTACTACATAGGTAGAGAGAGAGAGAGAGAAATGAGGAGAGCTGGGTATAGACAAGTGTAAGGTGGGAGAGATAGCAGGAGAGGTAGACCTATAGACAAAGGGAGAAAGTGTCCAAGATAGAGAGTATAAGAGAGATATAGGGAAACATAATTTATTTAATATAAAATGTTATATCAAGCATATATAATATTTTTAATATATTTGTATGTGAGAAAATGCGGTGATGAAAATGAATAACTCGAATCTAAAAGACCCACACACCAATGAGACTCTTGATGCAAGTATATGAACTAATTGAATTAGTTCAACTTCCCAAGGGGTGTCCCATTGTTCTCTATCTCACGGGATCCCTAAAGTCAATGTTTTGCTCTTAGATCATTGAGCAAATGACTTAGAAATGACAACTCCAAGAACAAGTGATATTTGATTTATAGGCATGAATGCATTCTAAGCTATATATGATGTTAAAACTATGATGATTAAGCTAGTATGAAGATGATGATATGGGAAAAGATTAGAAAATTATCCTAGCATGATATACTATCCTAGCATGAATA